>NC_092188.1:1811703-2111703 GCF_043641665.1 Enoplosus armatus | reverse complement strand
CAAAATTATATCGGACGTTCGTTTTTCACAGGCGGCTGTCAACAGATCGGCTGGCGTCTGTTTTTCACTGTTTATTGGGACACTCTTGTTCTCAGAAAAAACTGTGTCAGCTTTATCTGGCACATGGTGTGAATCTTTTGCCCAGATTAGATTCAGTTTAATGGTTGGTAGCGAATGTTTCTTATCCATTATTTAGACCTACTTTTGGAGCTCTGGGGTTTTAGATGCTTGAGTTCTTTCCAGCTGTAACTCAGAGCGATAGAGCAACTTTCATTTCCTTGACTACAGTATGACCCTAACAAGCAGCTAGTAAGATGAAGGTCAAGAGCTAAAACACCCAAACACTTTACATAGCTGCTTCCTTTTTAACTCAATGAAACACTAATTTGATTTGTTTCTAAGTGGGGTTTTGGCAGATGTTTAAAGTCGCCTAATTCCGGTTAAGGTTTTATTAAGTGTGCTTGGTGCAGAGTTTAGGAGAATGATAGTGTTCACTGAAAAAAGCCTTCAAATCCCTGCATAAAGGAAGTGCAGGGTGTGGTGATACATCGCATGGTAGGAGTGAGCTACAGATTACCTGACCAATTACAGTTTGGTACACACATTTTGTAGTTTTTCAGACAGTTGATCTGCGTGATCAGAGAAACATTCAGCTAGTTATGTTGGTATCCTTTTGTTTTTTTTGCAGAGTGTGTTGACTTGAATTACTGAAGCTTCTCTCTCTCTCTCTCTGTCAGGACGCGAGGCAGAAGTTCCGCTCGGTCCTGGTTGAGGCCACGGTGAAGCTGGACGAACTGGTGAAGAAGATCGGCAAGGCTGTGGAGGAGTCCAAGCCTTACTGGGAGGCCCGCAGGTTGGCCAGACAGGTCAGTCAATAGGGCGCGGAGGGAGTTGGTTGAGTAGGTCCGAATTATAATCGGTCGAATCGGGTCTCGTTTTACTGCCACAGATCTTGAGTACGTGCGTCAACAATACTGTGAACGCTTTGCTTGGTTCAATCTTCACGTCTTTACAGAAGTTACATCTCATTCATTGCCGTCCAGCTTCTAGATGTTGCTTGTGGAGGAGAACTTTCATGCGTCAACTTTAACCCCTTTCGGTCTAGTTGATCAATAAAGTGCAGCAATTGGACACACAGCTTAAAATTGGTGAGGAAAGGGAACTACACAACAATTTCAGACCACGATCTCAGTTCCCTTTTCAGCTTGGCCTCAGCACTCTGTGTGTGTGTGTGTGTGTGTGTGTGTGTGTGTGTGTGTGTGTGGTAAATAAAGGGGGAAGCAGCCACCTGCACATCTCGATAAGAGCCCACACAGCTGTAAGCTCTCAGTCAGGAAGCGCAGGGATCGACTGAGACTCTGAAAGGCTTCTTTCTGTAGTTTTCTTGGCTCCCCTCCTCGTGGCATGGCTCGTAAAGGAGGGCTATCGGTTGCATTCAGGTTTTCAGGAGGCGATAAGTAACTGCTGTAAATATGAGGGCTAGTTTTCCACGCTGTGCTGAAACACGGGCAATGATGAAAGCGTTTCTGTGAAGTCACACTGTAGTTGGACTTCCCCTTTTTCGACGTGGTGTCCTTTTTTAACCCGTTTAAACTAAGTTCTCTGAGGCCACTGCTACTATTACTACAGATTACGGATCACACGGAAATGTTGACATTGATCACATTTGTGGCCAAAAATACGAAAATCCTTGAAGAACTCAAAGACCCGTACAGATAGAAACATGTTGTGGTTCGGCTTGTTCTTTGGGCTTTAATTATTTGTAAAGTAATTTGTAAAAATGTGATGAGAAAGAGTCGCCCCCCCTGGTTGTGGGTTGTGATTGAGATGGTCCTGAGGGAACTGAGCTGAGGATGTACACCATGTGATCGTTCTAGTTCCCTCTACCTGTCAGCTCACCTGCTGGCCTGATTTATTTCTGTCTCCTCTTGACATTTACTTTCACTTCTTCAGCATGTATCTGGAACAACTTCATGCTAACTGTAGAATATGCTGCGGCTTACGCCCAGCAGGAATACTGTATCTATTATGGATGTTTCTCTTGTGCCCCTAGAAATGTCATGTATGGTTGTGAAGTGCAGAAATATGTTGCGGTGAAGGGGGAGAGAGGATGGGTCATCACTCTGAAGTAAGAAGAAGAAGACGAGCGTGAGAGGGAGGAGAATTAGACATGCAGTTGAGGTTGAGGGTTCGTGCTTCCCTACAGAGAGGCAAAACATTGTAAAATCACCAGCATTTTTATCCTCACTCTTTTTTACTCTGTAAGGAAAACCATTTGGATAAGTTCTTTATGAACACAGTTTTGCCGCGACTGTCCGTTATACTCCATCAGACTTTTCTGCACGACCAAACAGCCTAATTTAGCTCGACGTCGGTCTGAGAAAAACGATCAGTTAAAGGTTCGGAGGAGATTTTACTTGGTCTCCTCATGCTAGGTTAGAAAGTTAGAGAGACTGTCCTGTAACTTGAACAAACAACAAGGAACGCAGCCCTGGAAGGCACCTTCCAGCTCTAAAGATGCTGCTCTGCAGCTGATCTTGACCTCTGTCCTTTTCCACTCAGCTTTTATGCTGGTTGGGACAGTAAATTTGGGTTGAGGGTCAGGTTTAAATGGAAGGTTGGAGGGTTATTTATTATCGTCCTCTCCTTGTCTTCAGGGTGTCTGTATGAGAATATTTAATTTTATTTGACCATTAATCATCAAAACTTTCTCCTCTGCTGTGAAAGCCAAAACTTGAAAAAGGTTGAATAGTAAGGAGACTAAGGATAGTAGGACAGGGAAGGATAAGGTTTCCTTCCTTTGTCCCTCCAAGGTAAGAGGAAACATCTGGACTGTGGAGTCGCCCACCTGAGTTGGGTTTGGAGGTTGGACATGTGTGCAGTGTATGCCACAGTGCAGTGGTACGTTGGAGGCACGAAACATAATTCATTTTAATCTGGCTCAACTGGCGCCACAACACAATGCCACGTCACCCGGGAAGACGTGTTAGGAGTAGATTCTGTAACGTGAGCGCCGTATTTCAGCTTCCCACAGGATGAGGTCTGAGTAGTGTTATAAACTCTCACTGCAATATGTACCCGACTGTCCAATTTCCTCCAGGCCACAGATCAAGACTCAGCAGAGCCATTATCTGTTGTTAGTCTGACGACTGAGATACTCTGTATGAATAACCGCAGCAGTAATAATCTACTCTTATACCCCCCCCTTCGCGTTGTACTTACTGTAGTTATGGTTGAAGCAACTTGCTCAAGGACACTTTGCTGATTTGTCTCAGGTTTTCTCAGCAGGTCTGATGTTTGAAATCACAGCCAGGATTTCTAGCCTCGCCGTAGCTGAATCCAGGCCTGCATGAACATTTTCCATCTGGTGTGTTTAACTGTTAACTTGCTCTCCAAACGCCTCCGAGGGTGGTTTTAGTCTTTGTTATGTTTTATATCAACAGAGAAGGATCAACGTGAGTTTTGGTAAGCCAGCCATCAAATCTTTTCATCACTCGTCTCTCCCGGTCCCTCCCCCATGCTCAGACCTTCTCTTTGCCCCCCCCCCCCCTCTGATGGCTACAGGCTGCAGTGGAGTTTTTTATCAGATCTAGTGCAGTAATTCACTGCACTAGTCTAGCATTTAAAGCCAAGGCTTTGCTTGCAGTAAGTCTGGAGAGGATGTTCTGGATGAGACTTTTTGGGCTCATAGTTCCATATACGGCCATAGATGTTGTTTATTAATTGATGTAATGTTACTTATTTTCATCATTTAGTCTCCAAGATTTTGGAAAATAATGGAAAATCACCAAGAGGCCGAGGTCATGCCTTCAAATGTCTTGTTTTGACATACAATTTACAATGATATAAAAGAGCAAAGCGACATCTGTTTGACATTTGTGCTTGATAAACCACTAACTAACTAATCATTTCAGTACTAGTTCTTTCAAATGCAAAAACCTGCAAATGTTTTTGGCATCATAATCCAGTTGCGAAAAGGGAAGCAAGCAGGTTTGTGGTTTTCGGGACTGGAAGACGACCTCCCCTGTTTTTGTAAGTAATTGTCCTGCTGCCATGTGATCGAGTCATAAAGCTGATCCTGCACTTTTGATTTGCTGTGGAAGGAGGAAAGTGGAAATAACATTTTTCAGCAGGGATCAATGAAGTTTAGTGTCACATTATTCGAGTGACTGTAAAACAAAATAAGTGTGCTGAGCAAGATGTAATAAATGTTTAAAAGCACTAAAACCTGAGCTGGCTGATCGGGGGGCATTTAGATTTTTTAGCCACGCCAGCAGGAATGGCAGTGTTGCTCGAAGACTCGTGTTTACGAGTAAATAGGAAACTCGACTTTTGAATTAAGACGATAGATAGTAATCGCCTACTAGGTGCAGGTAACCCTGTATCTGACACTTCACGCTGCCATGCAAGTGGATTGTTGCCAGTTTTCTGTTTAATACTGCACTTTGTAGATCTGAGAGGACGGAGCAGGATCTCTTAGAGCAGAAAGTTCTTCTTCTTGCTCAACATGAACAAATCGGCCTCCGATTCCTCGCTGGGATTTCGTATCCGTCCACCTCGTCTTGTTTTCCTTGTCGTTCATATCGACTTCATCTCTAAATGAGCCTCGGCCCCTTAAAGGATGGCACCGTCTTGTTAAAGATCTGAATGCCTTCAGCCCCCGCAGCACTGTAGACGTATAAAAGGAATGCTTGTAGTACGACACAGATTTCCTACTGGAACCAAGATAAAAGCTGTTGAGTGTTGTTTGTTTCCTTCTCACTGAGGGTGTCGAGTGTTTTTTAATAAAACAGTTATCAGCTTTTGAGAATCTTGTAAATGGCCTCTGACACACACACCACCTTGATGTCATGTGTTTTTAATGATTTCCCAGCTAAAAATATCTAAGTGAAAGACACGCACACACTCTTTGTACAGTGTTGGTCTCAGTTCACAACACCGCCGGCTCTTTTGTTTGGCTTTTATTTGTTGAAGGTTGACTTCAGCAGAAGTTTGATTGTGTTCTTGGTGTTTTTAGTTTTAACTTGCTTTGTTATTGATTACTGAATCTGTTCAGCAGCGAGGAAAGGAAACCTCTGCAACTCAGCCCACTTTCTTTCTTTGTTTTGTCAGTTTTCTTTTGCTTGTTTCCTCCTTTCTCTGTCCTTTTATTTGTTCCATCCCTTCGTAGTGCATTTGATGCCTTTCCATTTCTTTATTTCTTCCGTCAACCTCTCCTTTGGGTCTTTTCTGTCTTTCCCTTCTTCCTGCCCTTATGTTCTATCATACTTTTCCCTTCCATATTCATTTTGTAAATTTGTTCTTCCTTCATTTCTCGATCTCAGCTCAGCGTTGTCCTTCTCCGTCATCGCTGTGTGCCTACAATAGTTAGCTTGACTCCCTGTTTTGTTTTTCCCGTTCAGAAAATCCTTCTCTCTGTGCTCCCTCCATCGCTCTCCCACTCACTTTGATAAGAAACACATTATTTGCAGTTGAGATAAGCAGCCGGCAGCGCCCAGGGAGCGGCTGGTGGAGACAGATGACTCGGGTTGACCTTGACTCCAGATAGAAGATAACTCTGAGAGCGCTGGATAATCTACATTTGCATATCAGGCCTCCCGCTGGCAGCTAATGACTCATGAGTCAGTGATTATGCAGCACAATGAGGGTTTCCCCTTGAGTGCCCCTTGGGCCTTGAAAAATCTTTGAAAGTTTTGAAAACAAAAATGAGGCTTTTTTTAAATTAAATTGGTGGTCTTAAAAGTACGCAATTTAAAAAAAGGATTTTGTATGATGCATAGTGCACCTCAGGCCTAAAAGCCAATTTTGAGATCTTGAATTATCTGGAAAGTCACCGTAACATCCTCACAGTTTGTCCAAGTGAATGTGGGAGGCCTGTCTCATTCTCAAGTCGTGCCGAACATTTGAAAAGCAGAAGAAAGAAGCAGGTAATGGCATATTTTAAGCACAAGTAGAGAAGGTTAGAGATGACATGCAATAATCTCCCCATGAACTGCTAATTGGTAACTGGAAGAGAAACAGAGAGAATGGTTTGAATGTAAAAAGAATTAAAGACAGGGTAAAGGAAAATAAACTTTGGCCCAACACTGAATGGGTTGGAAATATTCTAGCGGCTTGTTTTCAGATGTCATTTAAAGGGTGATTTTTTTTCATCTTCGACCTGTAATTGGTCTCACATTCTTTAATAACCCGTTAATAATCTCCAAACCTTTAAGGTGCATGTTTTTGATACAGACTTTGACGGTATTGTCAGGGTTTGTTGTCACCAGACACATATTGTCTTTTGTTTGTTTAAAACTCCTCTTCAGCCTTGTCGAGCGCCTGCGTTTGTTTTTTTTAGCTTTATTTTAATTCAGATTTATTAACCGGTCATAAAAGCTGAAACAACAACTTTTGAGTGCAAAGTCAAAATGGCTTTAAATCTGCTGCCTCCAGCGTCTTTAACATGAAATCTTTTCTTCTTCGACACACCGAATTACTGTGTCAGTTTCCTTCCACTGTGCGGGAATCCAGTGATTGCGGCGACTCCACTGAAATGAATTGATTTCGGTCTCAAATGTTGCTGTCATGACTGATTTGTGACCGTGCCCTTAGAGTTTGTGAGCAGATAGGACTCTTTTGCTCGAGTAAGCTCCTCTCTTCCCCTCTGATCTCCCAGGTGAAGGTTTGTCAGGTGGTCCAAAAGGGAAAAAAGAGACGCACTTACTGACGACCTGAAGGCTAGTGGAGGAAGTGGGTCAGGGTGACCAAGCTAAAAAGTTTGTGGAGTGTTTGCTTGAGTGCACATCACTTCAAAGACGCACGTTTTTAAGTGCTGACTCCGGAGGGACGGAGCGCGGGGGGGGGGGGGGGGGGGTTAAACCTTCAGCAGAAGTGTTTTTTTAACGTGATGAAATATGCATCAGGCTCCCTCTTTATTCCACTTCACCTCCCAACACTCAAGGCTGGAGATGGAAATAAGGCAGTGAGGATATGTGAGTGTTTGTTTTTGTGTCTCATACAGTGTGTGAGGACATCCGTCTGTTGGGTTTTATATTTTGGGGCCAAGTTTCTTTGTCCCTGCTGGTTATTCCATCAGTATGACAGTCAGGCGCTCTGAGTCTACTGCTTTCTTATTACGATGGACCACTAAAGTCTGAAAGTGGATGACTCCGTGCCTCATTTTCAATGTGGCGACTGCAGAGGCGGATTGAAACCAGCAGCCAGCTCGGCCTGCAGCAGCACACTGTGTGTCTGCGGGTCGGCTGGTGTCTGCTGAGAGAGAGGACAGGCATTCGGAGTTTGAAAGACAGTCAGGGAGATTGAGTTCAACATTGGAGTGCACACGATTTGGATGGGGGATGAAGCAAGCGAGGAGTGAATTTGTAGATGGGAGGATGAGTTTTAAGAGATGTCTTGTGATAAGACTGATGCAGTGATGCGAGACGAGTCTGCTTCCCGGAGGCAGAACAAAAAATGCAAGCAAAGACAGTACGAGTCTGCGATATTAAAAAGGTACCCTGAAAGATCACTGATCAGTTCAAACAACCCTGGACTAACATCACACGTGCGCTCTTTTTGACACTGAAGTCTCAGACCACCTCCTGCTCGCCGTCCTCGGGTGTTAGCGGTGAGGATGTCCTCCGTGACGGTGGCCCGGGTTCGACCAGATGTCAGGGGATTAGTGAGGAAAAGGGGGAGAGGGAGCGAGAGAGAGAGGAGGGGGAAACGATGAGCAAATCGCGGCTGTTCGGACGATGATGACGATGATTTGTGGAGAGGAAGATGAAGCTGTGAGTGGGTAGAGGAAGGAAAGGACGGGGCTCTGTGCAGCCTCTCCCATTAGACAGATGGGGCTCAGAGAGGGGCTGCGGGTGAGTGGAGGGGTGAGGTGGGTGAGGTTTGGGTGTGGCAGTATGGAGTGCCACAAAAATCAATAAAAGGCAAACATCCAGCATTTTCAATTGAAACGTCATTCTAGCTGCAGTGTGCCAAATTTCATTTTCAGGAGTAGTGACCCCCCCCTCACAAGCTCATTAGCTCCGCCTCTAACGGGACAATAAGTTCACAGTTTATTCAAAAGACAGATTTGTCTCGTATTTGTCTGCCAACATTTTCTTCTCTAACAGAGGAGCTGAAATAAAAGTGCCTGCTTCAACTGATAATGTACGATGGCTTCCTCTGTTCTGGGCCCCCCGCCCCCTCAAAGGTCAGCTCTGTGAAGATGGTTTGCTAATGACCGCTGACCACACATTTACTGATATTAAACTATAAATAAAAAAAATAAAAAAAAATCACTTGTGTTGTTGCGATCTTTTAACACTTTTTTAAAAATTTTTATTTTTCAAATTAAAAGCCACAAAAATGATACAGTCTTCAGTTCAGACTTACAACACAAGTGGTTATTTATATTATTATTTATATGTATTTGTTTTATTCCGTAATATGAAATGGTTTCACAAAACACAGAATTTGAGGCCATTAATTACTTGACATTTACATTTTATATTCTTCAGCAGTGAATCAAACTTCCCTCTCTGGCTTTTATCTTCTTTACTTATTTTTCACGTCTCCTTCTCTGTCGTTCTTTCTCTCTCTGTTGATCTCCCTCCCTCCCCCTCTCTGTTGATCTCCCTCCCTCCCCCTCTCTGTTGATCTCCCTCCCTCCCTCGCTGGAGTGAAGTGTTTCTGGCAGGCAGTGCTCGTCACACAGACTTTAGCCACGGGGGATGCTACTGATGGATGGATGGAGTGAAAGATGGAGGGATTTTGAGATTTATGGGAGAGAGGCAGAGGAAGCAGCTGAAGGTCAAAGCCACCCAGGACACTGTGTGTGTGTGTGTGTGTGTGTGTGTGTGTGTGTGTGTGTGTGTGTGTGTGTGTGTGTGTGTGTGTGTGTGTGTGTGTGTGTGTGTGTGTGTGTGTGTGTGTGTGTGTGTGTGTTGTGTTGCCAATGGCCCGTCAGTTGTTGCATAATACCTCAGACAGGATCGTCATCGGAGCAGCTCTGACGGTGTTTTGTGGTTTCCTTTTGTACTTCTGACTGTGACTCGGTAACATCAGTCAGTTCATACCGCTTCGGTCACGTGGGTTCAAAGGAGCAGCAGGGCTACTGGGAATATTGTAGATATTTTTTAAGTGTCTTTTTTCCCCCCATTTTCTCTGTAAATTGTACTTTCTGATGTTAAAAAGCTTGTTTGTCATCATTAAAATAATCCGATTCTTTTTTTAGACGTACCGACTAACCTGTCTAAGAAGTGAGTCCTTGCTACAAGTTTCCCTTCTTGAACTCACAACCGCAGCAGTCCTGCTTCTGAGCCGGGACGTATCTGGGTTAATTTCCCCATGAAAGACCGTGAAGCGGACATCAGAGGCTGAGGCTGCCTCCCTGCTGTCGTCTGTGGCTCGTCGAAGCTCTCTCGCATATCTAGGCCAGTCGCAGTTCGTTCACCTCGTAAACAGCGACGTCAAGCGTGGGTTTGCTGCAGGCTCGGCTTAGCCGGCCACGCTGGGACAGAAAGGACGGCGTGTTTACAGCGCTCACGTGGCCTCCGACCGCCGTCTGTAATGGACGTTATTGTCCCAGATCGTGCTTCCTTTTCAGAGGAAATTAATTGCCAGACTTGATCGAGGAGCCGAGATAAAAATAATTGAATTTCCTGGAAAATTTGCCAAATCAGGTCACTTTGAAAAGAGATGCTGTCTCCTCCAACCCCCCCCCCCCTCCTTCCCTTGTGTTAATTGTTGTAGACAAACTGATTTGGGATTTGTCTGAGCCCCTGGACTGACAGGACAAATGTAGATCCGTCTGTCTTGAAGCCTCTGAGCACTCCAGTACCTGCTCTTCCTGAATGTAGACGGAGTATTCGAGGTATTCCTCTCTGGATGAGTGAAGGAGTGTATCATGTGTATCACGTGTTTCATTCAACAGGAGAAAATGTGTTGTGATGTGAAGGTCAGTGGAAAGTCTTTTATGATGGAAAGGCTCGTTTCAGCGCCGCGTCTTTCTTCAACAGCTCTGACTGATGATGAGGACTGTCCTCCATGTCTCTTCCTTTATGTCCTCCTCTCTCTGCTGGGGTTTGACCGATAAAAGGTTTTGAAGGTTGTTTGACTGAAGTCTCACATAATATATATTCAGCTTTTACAAGCCATAAAGCAATTATATTCCTCTGTACAGACTCGTTACTGTATGCATTTTGAGTTTACTTGAAACGCCTTCCCTTTGACATTGAACCAGTTTCAGAGTCCTCCGGCATTTCACTTTGCAGGCTGTTTGGAAGGATAAACCCCGTTTTCTTTAGGGGAGTTCGGGTGATCCGATATGCCGGATCAGTACCGGTGTACTCATTTTAACAATGTTAGATAAAATTCATGTCTCTGTGCTGGATGATGAGTTTAGTTACCAAAGACAACCCCCCCCCCCCCCCCCCCCGTGAACATAATCCTCTCCAAATACAGAAGGTTTTTCATTTCAACATGTTTTCCAGTTTCTTTTCTTACTCAAATATTATGACAAGAATAGTTTTAGTTGAGAATCGATTAGAAGAGTCAGTATCAGGATCGTATGTTTATTCCATCTTTCTTTTCCTCCTCTCTGCCTTCATGCTTCTTTTTCAGATAACAAGTTAACAAAGCATGTTTTCTCTTTTAAGGCTCTCTTGAATAATTGTAGAGTCAAAATTGCATTTTCTCCCAGAGACAGACAGACAGACAGACAGACAGACAGACAGACAGACAGACAGACAGATCGCAGCTTGGCTTCTGAAGTTCTGCATTACTTACACATCGGCTTCCCTCTGGAGGATCGCCTCTCTGAAAATTTCATGGGCAGCATGCAGAGTGATTAAAATATGAAGTCGCAGAGCAAATGATAGGAAGTAAGAGGGAGTGAAGATGATGCAGAGAACAGTAGAAGGAAACGGAGAGAGAAAGATTGAGCAAGAGATGTAAAAGAGGCAGAAATGTGGCAGCGAGAGAGATTAAGTGGGATATAGAAAGTGACAGACAGGAGGGAGAGGAGGGAGATAGATGAAGAGGAGAGAGGATGAGATGGAGGGAGAGATGGAGATGGATGCAAGAAGACAGGTAGATAAAGATAGCAATGGAGGGGCAGAAAGACAAAGTGGAAGAGACAGGGTGAGAGATTCGAGGGCAGAAGAGACTGATGGAAAGACGAGACGGAGACAAAAAGAGAAAGATTGGATAAATGAGCAGAAACTGAAGAGATGATTCAGAGGGAGAGGAAATAATGAAAGAGACAGAAACTAACATCAGAAATGGAGAAGTTAAAGACTTGAATCTGAGTTTTCTCGTTTGCTGTTGAAAGCAGAACCGACCTGCTGCGGTCTCGACACCTTTCTTCACTAAACCCGGCCTGAAGAGAAGCGACGGCGACTGCTGTGAACCGTGAAACCACGCCGAGACTAAAGCAGCACGTCACTGCTCTGCTGTGCAGGGTTTGGTCTGTCTTAATGCGACACGATGGGCGCGATGAGTCTGTCCCGGTCTGGTTCAGTTGGGGAGATAAACTCACAGTATGTGTGGTGTTGAAGGATTCTCATTGTTTGTCCCCTGATCCAGTCGCAGCTTGTTGTTCTTCTTATCATTATTGGAAAGGATAGGTTCACCATTTTCTGTCAAGTCTGTCTTAAAACATTAGTCAGGTTCCCAGATGGGCATCGGAACAGATTTAGCTTGGTGTCATAAGAGGGCCCTTCCTAATGCTTCAGCAGTGTGACTGTCGAATCTAGTGAGTCTGTATTTACCCAGATGTTGAATCTGTGCCCCCCTGCTTCTCTGTATGTTGGGGGAAACAGTTGGTATTTGTTGCCGTCTAGTCGTTGTAGGTTTTAATAATCTTTATATCCAGCTAAGACAGCTCCATAAAGTGTGGTGGCCTGCACAGAGCCCTGACCTCAACCGCAAATCCCTGCAGCAGGTCCAACATCTGGTGGAAAGACTGAGACCAGAAGAGTGGAGGCTGTTGATGGGAACTCCAACTCACACATACTAACGAGGGGGTTTAGATTAAACTGTTAATCGGCATCGCGTGACAGACTTTTTAATCTATCTATTTCTTTAAATTCCTTCCACTCGTCTCTCTCCCTCTTTCATCCTCTCCTTCGCTCTCTTCCTTCAGAGTCGACTGTGAAAGAAGACGATTGTCTGTAGCTGACATGTTGACACTGATATGAAAAACTAGGATGAAGAGAAAAGAAGCTGAAGCTTTATTTCCACGCTGAATTGAGTTGTTTGTCTGTCGTTGTGCTTCAGTCGTTCTTGTCTGAAAAGCAGACACGCTTCAAATGTGCTTTTATTTAGTGCGTTTTGGTTTATAAAACTTCTCAACCGTGAAAAACCTGAACAAAGTTTTTGCTTTGAAAAGAATGTGCAGCAGAAAAAAGTGTACTGGTCACCAGTTGAAGCTCTACGAGTTCATTTTAAACTGGGAAGACATTAACCCTGAATGTGTCCTTATGAGAACAAAAAAACACCCTCTGATGTTTTTGTCCTTCTTGACTGAAGCCGAGTGTTTAATGTTCGTGCTGACAGAAGGGGGGGGGGGGGGGGTAAACACATGTAGGAAGGCTTGATCGTGGGCAACGTGACAAGAGATGAAGACGAGGAGGAGGAGGAGGAGGAGGAGAAGGAAAACAAGACAAACTTGTGAGGCTGTAATCATTAGAGGGGTGACAACGTATTGTTTGCTTTTCAACTTGAATCAATCAACAGTTTTACTGGTATGTGAGTTGCACCTCGACACCAACAAACAAACAACAAGAGGACTGATTATGCAGCCTGGGCCAGTAAGCAACATTTATGCAGTTATTATTATTATGTCCTCTTCTTGAAGCTACAGCCCACCTGTCTGTTTAGCCAGGTGTACATCACAACCCATCCTTGTGTTAGCATTAGCCTGTTTGCATGCAAATCAGCATTCATCGTGAAGCACAGCTGAAGCCGACAGGAATGAAGACTTGGAGAAGTGGAAAGTTTGACTTGCAAGTCGTTAGGATTCATCCTCTGGAGAACATGAAGATTTCATGTCAGTCTGCTGTAGTTGAGATATTTCAGTCTGGGTCAAAGTGTCGGACTGACCCAGTTCATCTTTCATGAGTGAATCCGTCACGATGTCGCTCTCAGCCGTACGTTGAGTTAAATGCTAGCATTAGCAGCCTCTTTACTCGCTGGTTGAGAACATAAACAGGCGATGAGTTGACTTTTGTTGCTCAGGGACACTTTGACAGGAGGTGTTGCTCGAGCAGCGCCTTCGTGTTAGACGACAGCGGACTTTACTGCAGGCGACACCTCAGCATGTCAGCATGTGGATTCAGGCAGCGTGGAATACAAAGACGAACACATGACGGAAACAAGGCAGAGGTTGTTTGCGTCTTGCTGTGCTGGCACGTTGATGACCGACGATAATGACATTACAGCGAGCACGTGGTGACGTCACAGCGTCTGCAGACTCCAGAGAGTCGATGGAGGGATTGAAACTGCAGATAACTGCCACGTTTTTACGAGTATTCATCCGTATAATGTAAGTAAAACAATTTTCAATACACGTGCGTACTATTGAAATGAAAGTGTGATATTTGGTTATCCAGTAGATAAACATAAACAAGCATTATTTTCGTCCACGTTTAACTTTCAGCCTCACTAAACACTATTAAAACTTGGGGATAAAGTGACAACATTAGAAGTAGTTCACCTAAACCCAAGTCCGTATACAAAAGTCTTTTTAGTACACGAGGGTCCCTGCCGAGCCCCTGTAGACACGGAGACAGTCAAGTTTGGACAGTAACTCAGTCAAACTGGGTCACTGGAATCAACTTCTGATTTAATATTCAGCAAACTTCTTCAGCTGCTTCATATTCATGTTTTTCTCAGTGAGCCTGAGAAATCCGTCTCTCTGTACAGTTTCTTACAGTCTGCTCCTCCTCCGAGTCCAGGTGTTTGTTTCAAAACCTCAGAAAAGTTTAGAAAAGCTTGTCGAGAGAGAGAGAGAGAGAGAGAGAGATGCCTGCAACACATCAGTGATGATTCATCACATTCATACTGTACGATATGTTTGCACACACACACACACACACACCCTCTCTTACTCATTCAGTCACACATAAAGACCTTATTCTGGGTTAAAGTCGGTGCAGACAGCTCCAGCTTACACATCAGAAAAAGGAAGGAAAGGATTAGCTTAATGCTGCTGACACCATGCTACACACACACACACACACACACACACACACACACACACTCTGTTCAGGGCCTATGAAGGTGTGGTCTTAGTAGGACTGAAGGCTCATAAATAAGACATCTACAGTACGTTGGATTCATACTGTACGAGTTGTGACATTTCAATGACAAATGTGGCAAAAGACGTCCAGGGTTGATGTTAAATATAACAATAATATAACTTTATTATCATAAAGTGTGTCGATGATTGTAACAGCCTACATGCTGGGAGGTTGCTAACAGGTTGTTTTTTAATCGAAATATCTGAGATTGCAGTTTTTAAAGGTTATAACTCACTTGACAGTGTCTCAAGAAGGTCAAAGGTGAAATCGTTAATAGCAGATAACGTGGACGTTTGTCTTTTTGTCGTTCAGAGAGAGCAACAGAGTGCTGAGTTTGAGTCTAGATAAACCATCTCGCTCCTCAGCAGCATTGCGTTGTGTTCGGTCGTTGTCGAGTAAACAAATAACAGCTGGCGGATCGTGAACAGCTGCTGGAGTTTCCCCGTTAACTGTTAAGCTCATCATATTAGCGTTTGAAGCTTATCACCTTAAAGCTAACGCTAACTAACGCTAGCAGCCAAAGTGCAAAGCTGTCAATCGTATCGATGTGGGTCATCAGTCGTGAAATCTGTCAGACCTGACTGACTGTAATCCGTCAATGTAATGTCATTTTATGAATGAACCATGAGCCACAAATACAGGTCCGGAGTTTTACATTAGATTTTATATTTATAACAGTGTCATGTTGAGCTGTTCTGACGTCTCCGTCCCTGTGATGGGACACAGCTTGTGTGTTTGTCCTCTTTCTCTGTATCTCTGTCACACAGACGGCAGGATCCGTCACTCTGCTGCAGCTGTAACAGCTGGAGTTGCAGACTGGAGGCTGCAGCAGCTCTGAGCCTCTCCAGCCTCTCTGTAGCTGTCACAGCGTCTCTCTAACTTGTGTCCAATGCAGCAAGAAGAGCACCGATCTTCAACGCGATCGATAGACAACGAATGAATCAGCTACAGTTTTCATAACGGCTCTGGATCTCTCTCTGTCTTCCAGGCCCAGCTGGAGGCCCAGAAGGCCACCCAGGACTTCCAGAGAGCCATTGAGGTCCTGCGGGCGGCGAAGGAGACCATCTCCCTGGCCGAGCAGAGGCTCCTGGAGGAGGACAACCGGCAGTTTGACTCCGCCTGGCAGGAGATGTTGAACCACGCCACCCAGCGGGTGAGGAGGGGGGAGTGGGGGGAGCCGACACCAGAAACAGAAGAACATTATTTTAGTTCTTCTTTGCATTGATGGGACTGTATGTGTAGCTGTTTGGTCTTCCAGCTTTCTTATTTAACCTCAGTGTGTGTCTGACGGTGAGTTCTGATTGGCTGTTACAGGTGATGGAGGCGGAGCACACCAAGACGAGGAGCGAACTGGTGCACAAGGAGACGGCGGCCAAATACACGGCAGCAATCAGCCGCATGAAGCAGCTGGAGAAAAAACTCAAACGCACCATCAACAAGTCCAAGTGAGTCTGCTGATACGACCACGTCACGTTTAACGGCTCAGTCACGTCAGCCTTATTGGAGCTCAGCAGCTTTAAACTTTTTCTTTATTTTATTTTGAGGAAAAGGCAAACTTTCCCTCATTTCTTATTAAAATAAACATCTTCATATTACAACTTATTATTTAATAAGTAAACATAATGGTACTTTACTCTCGATTAACTCTCAATGACCGTGACACATTGTCATACGTCCAACAAAGTTCAAGACTCTTTCAATTCAAAGTTGATTGAATCATTTTGACTGAAAATGAGTTCTTGCTGTTGAATCTAATCAGTGCTTCTTAGCTAGCTAATAGTAATAAATAGTAAGCTAATAAGCAGCTGGACAGTTGGCGAAGTACAGATGAGGCTGAACAGAAGACCTTTTTGTGTATTTAGAAATAAGTCCACATGATCGCACTCCTCATATTCACTCACAGCATCACTAAGCGGAGTTGCAGTATTTTCAGCCAGCTCTAGTTTTCTCGCCTGGTTTTATATTTGGACATTAATTGTGGTCTTTGCCGGACTGACATGTGGTCACAGCGAGCCGCAGAGCCTCTAAACCAGACCTAGTGGGTGACGTTAGCCCCCACCAACATGACGTCGTCTGCTGTCGCCCTCGAGTCTCGCTTACACACTGGCTTGAGTTTTGATTGAAAGACCCTCGAGATCCGGGACAATCGATCTGTCCATCAATCAGCAGCAGAAGTCGGTCTCAGTCTCGGTCCGATGAAGTGAAAGTGATGGTGTGGTCGGACGTCTTTGTCTTTGACTTGCATCTGATGGTTGATCTAAAGTGGCCTCTCTCTCAGTCAGACCACATCTGACTGGTTTCTTTCAGTCAGGTGTTAAAGGGGAAGTCTGGACGATCTGATTCAGTCACGAGGCGACGACACGGTACTGAAACCTCAGAATTAGTCCTGTTCCAGGTGACACCTTTGAGATGAAAATAAAATGAAAAAGAACTGCAGGACACAGACTTCCCCTCTGCAGTATTTTGTGTTCCTGTTCCGCACATTTTCTAAATTTCTGCGGTATTGTGGTTCTGCATTTCTCAGACCACCTGCCGCTCAGCACGTTGTGTCCGCAGGCATCTGCAAGTGGTTTTGTTTTCAGCAGAAAGTCGCAGATCACCACAGTTCAGAGTGAATGTAGCTCAGAAAAGGCTTCTGGTTTTGAAAATGCAAATGAGCAGCCAGATTCCTTGTAAGTAAGTAAAAAAAAAAAGAAAAAATGGTTAAAGTACACGCTGTTTGCACTGCAGGGTTTCAGACACCATTCAGCAAACGGTTCATGCAATTATTGAACTCTGTCTCTAAACCGCACAGATGGAAGCAGCCTGAGCTCGCCGTTGATTAACGAAGCTCTGAAGATGAAATCATCTCCATGCGTTCCCTTTCTCATTAACGGGCTGTCGAGCGAGAGTACGTTTGGAGCTCAGGGGAACGTTCCTGAACTTTCAACCTTCAGTAAAACTTTTTTTTTAAAGTTTAAATATTACAGAAGTTACATAAGACTCCTCCCTCAACCCGCATGTGTATACTTTATCGCTCAGAGCCGGAGGAAGGCCGAGTCATCCTCCGACTGTTACTGACGCCTCGGACAGCCGACGTGTTGACAGACGCATGAACAGTTACTGAGGAGTCTGAAGTTTCTGTGTGCTGTGTAAAGATTAAAGATTAAACATGCCAACAGAATATAAAGCAGCTCAGAATAGCTTCCCATCAACCGTCGGTAACAATAATCTATAACACTCACAGGAGCCACTCGGCTATAAAAGTGCTTTTACTGTTGGTACTTTGGTGCATTGGTGCATACAGTGTTATTTGTAGTGGAGTTTTTCTGCAATGTGGAGATATTTATTATTTATTTATAATCTTGCAAACTGAACACTGAACAGAGGTGTGGACCTTGAGGAAGGACTCTGGTGTTATTTAAACTCCATGTTTGTTATGTTGTCGATTGTGTGCGTGTATTTCTTACTTGTAACTTCAGCAGTGGAACCGAACAGTTTAATTTGGGGTTCTGGGTCTTCGGTTCACTTCCAGCTCTTGTAATTAGCAGCAGTTGGTTCAGTATATTGTTTTTTTTTTTTCTTCAGCTGCAGCCTCGCTGTGTGTCGCCTCAGCGGGGTGTTAATCCGCTCTGCATCGTTCACTCATCCAACATCACAGCCCCTTTATCTCCCTCTCCTCCTGCGGGTTGCCATGGTGATGATGTGGGTACTGCTCTTTTTCTGGGTTACTCCGTATTTTTCCCCTCTGATCTAATTTCTTCCTCCTCCTCCTCCTCCTCTGCAGGCCCTACTTTGAGATGAAGGCGAAGTACTATCTGCAGCTGGAGGTACGTGCCGGCTGCTCAGCTGTAATTTACTTTCCTTTTACTTGATCAGGGGTTAAAATCCTCGACCACAACCTGCAAACGTTCAGAATCTGTCCGAGCTGCAGTGCGACGAGGCTGCAGGGAAGTCTGTTGTTTCTCTCTGACTCGAGCACACATCGCAGCTGTTAGGAACAAAGAGAGTCATGACTTCTAATTAGCATTAGCTAATAAGTAACAAAGGCAGCACTGCTCAGACGAAGTCGATGTCACTCCCCTGGTGACTCTGAAAAGTTAGTATCCTGCTCCTTCACAGGACGGCGCCTGTTACAGTGGATCGTTTCTAGCATCCGTACCAATAATTCATCACATGTACCTGTAAACCATCGTCTCGCTCGTCATTATTAAACGTCAGAAGGATGATCAGTGATTCGTTTATAGCGCTCGTATTGAAACAGACTTTACAAAGTGCTTCACAATTCAGGATATTCACATCTGGTCCCACGTCTCAAATCAACTGAACCGCCATCATCAATACCCCAAACATCCAGCAGAGTTCAGAGACTTTGAGAATCTGTAATCTAAATCTGTATCTAAGGCAGTCTAATGTCACTACGTGTCGATGAGTATCTGTGCCGCCTGGTAGCATCGTTCTCCGTCTGTTGTCTCACCTGTTGATCGTCTCCCCTCCAGAACCTGAAGAAGAACGTGGACGAGCGGCAGGCCAAGCTGTCTCAGGCCAAAGGCGAGTACAAGACGGCCCTCAGGAACTTGGAGATGATCTCCGATGAGATCCACGAGCGCCGGCGAAACTCCGCCATGGGCCCCCGGGGGCGCGGCGTGGGGGCCGAGGGCGATAGTGTCTCCGGGGACGACATCTCCGGCTTTAAGATGGAGTCAGACGGAATATCCAGTGAGTAAGAAAGAGAAGCATAGTTACTGTTTCCTCTCAGATTCTGTCTCTTCACTGGATCAGTCTGTAAAGCTGTATCGTTGTAGTCCTGTCCCCCCCCCCCCCCCCCCCCCCCGGTCTTCAGCGCGACTCTGACGGTTGTCCTGATGAGAGTTGACCTCGCTGCTGCACAGTAACTCCTGCTGACTCTCTGAAGGTCAGGGTTAGCTGCAGAGAGATTCTGTTCATTTAGCCTCCTTTAGTGTTAAATGGAGCCGGTCACTTATAGAATAGCACAGATCTGTCGGCTCTCTGGCTCTCGTGTAGCTGCTATTCCACCTGGAACCTCTTGTGCAGAGGTGTGCATTTCCTGTAACCCTGACCTCAGACCTTTCTCTAAACCCGACCTGAACAACGGCCGAAGGGCATCAAATTGGAAATGTGCGCTCTGCATCACGTTGGCCTCGACTCCGGAATGAATAGGATGCCGTTACCATGGTAACCACAGAGGAGTGGAGGCGTCCAATCCCAAAGCAGACGCGATGATTACAAGTTAACCCATATAAAGGAGGAGTGTAACATACAGTGATGGTGCGTTCGTGTGCTTTGATTTATGCCGGGGAAAAAGAAACGCTGCCGCTGGGAGTGATGTGACAGTTTATTTATATCTCTGTTTGTGCATACGCACACTTCTCACATCATTTGTCCAACCCTCCTTTTCTCCTCTCACTCCTCTCACTCCTCCTCCTCCTCCATCCTTCCTCCATCTTTCTGTCCTCTGTTCCCTCGTCGCTCTCTACTTTGCTCCCCACTTCTCCTCATCCTCTGATCCATTTCCCTCCTTCTTCCCTTCCCCCTCTCTCTTTCTCCTCTTTCACTCTCTACTTTCTTTTGTCCTCCCTCTCTCTGATTCCTTCTGTCCCTTCACCGTCCCTCCTCCCTCCTCTCCTTCCTCACTTCTTCTTTCCTCCATCTCTTCCTTCCCTCTTCCTCTTCCTTTCTCTTTCTCTCTTCTTGCACTTCATCTTCCTTCCCTTATCCTCTTCCCCTCGTCTTCCCTCCCTCCCTCTTCCTGCAGTGGCGTCGGTGTGTTTCGACGACGAGGCTTGTGGCAGCAGCAGCATCATGTCGGAGGAGGACTCTGAGACTCGCTCCACCTGCAGCCTGGGTTCGTCTCCCAGCAGCCCTCAGGAGCTCCTGTCGCCCTGCCCCTTCGCCAGCTCCTCCTCCTCCTGCACGTCCTCCTCCGCCTCTCCGTCACCCACTCCTTCCTCCTCCTCCTCCCCGGCTCCTCTGTCCAGGCCCTGCAGTCTGGACCTTCCCAGCACCGTGTCGCTGTCCGACTTCGGCCTCATCTCTCCGGTGCTCGGGCCTCGCAGCGAGTGCAGCGGAGCGTCGTCTCCAGAGTGCGACCTGGAGAGAGGTGGGCGGCTGAGAGTTACTGAGAGAGTTCTCTCACAGTAATGCACATATTATGGATGAAAACAAACTGCTTCTTCTCTTGTTTCCATAAATATTAATAACCACATAAAAGTGAAGACGCTCTCTCATACTTTCAGAACAGAATGTTGTGTTTAAAGAAAAAAACAAAGGATCAATACGTAGCTACAATTGTAAAATTTATTATTTTGAACTGTAAACTTCACTAAAAAGTAAGTATAAAATCTGGTACACAATAGTTCTTATGGAAATGACGCTGAACATCTAACTTTCATGAAGGAGGAGGATTTATTGCAGGACTGTATTTGACTGCATTAGTTTTAGTGTACTTAATAAACTGTCAGCTGTATATGCCGACATACTAATATTGGCCGGTGATAAAACTGATATTAGTCTGTTTCTACAGTGTGAACACTCAAACTCAGTCTCCATTTATAGATTGACCCTGATACCAATGTCTCTATTAGATAATAAGATGTGCTTTCTGCAGTGTAATAAAACGATTACTCGATTAATAGATCGACAGAAAAATAATCAGCAACTATTTTGTCACAAATGTTCTGCTTCCAGCTTCTTTATATATGTATATACATGTATATGTATGTATATATATTTGGACTGTTGGTCCAGCAAATCAAATATTTTAAGACATCACTTTGCAAACAATGTGCAGATGAATCACTGATGACAAGATTGTAAGCTGCAGCCCGTCTTTATTGTAGATTTAAAAATAATTCAAGATAAAGGAAAGAGAGATGATGATGAGATGCTCGTGCTGCTACACGGGAGAAAGAAAGACAAAGAAACAGGAAGTGAGATGGATGATGTTTGAGAATCTGTTCTGGGGAAGACGGACGATCTCGGTCTACCTGCTCGACTCACACCTGCTCCGCCACAGCAGCCTATTAGTCAAAGAGACAGCGAGCCGAGAGGCGAAGCACATCTGCTGCAGTTCACCACACTTCAGCTGGCTCTAGTGAATAACTGAGAGCTGTGTGTGTGTGTGTGTGTGTGTGTGTGTGTCCACCTGTTCATTCACACCAATGAGGTTTTTCAGTCTCCTCCAATAACAATCTTGAGATATCTGCTGGAAAGCGACACATCCAGTCAGCATTTCTTGGTGAGAATAAGTTCTTGAACGAGAAGAATAAGTTCTAACTAAGTTTTAGGATGTCCAGGTTACATGTGACTGCTACCGACTACATTTCAATGTTGAGCAGGTTTGAAAACGTCCTTTAAATGCTGTTGAAACAATAATTATATGTAACCAAGACTAGCCCAGTTTCAGTCTTAGTCTAAAGTAGTTGGTTGGTTTTGTGTGTGTGTGTGTGTGTGTGTGTGTGTGTTTTTCCCGCCTGTTTGAAGAGTTTCGGGTGATAATTTGATTGGATTAGGTCTTTTATGAACAGTGTCACAGTCTGGCTAAAAACAGCATGTTTTCATGAATAACATATGACTTGTAACACATAGCAACAAGCAGAGGAATCATTCAATACTGTTGATTATAATCTTTCAGTTGATACGTATCACCAAGTAGAAGTAACGCTGTTATCTTTTATACATCCTGAATGTCAGAGATGAGTGTTAAACATCGGACCTTTTTCAATTTCAACTGAACATTTCTCATCTTTTGAAACCAGAAATTGTTCATTTAAGTTGTCCAAAGTCGGATTTAGATCCAAAGGTCTGTTTTAGTGTTATGTAGTTTTAGTCTTTGGACCTGAAAATCACAGAGTCAGTGCTCAACTCCAGCAGAAAGTATCTGAGCCCATCAAAGCTCAAAACTTTGACTTGAATAATTAATGGCCGCTATGAAAAACACACGAACCGTTGGCTGACTTCTCCTGTGCTGCAGGTGACCGTGCTGAAGGTGCAGAGGGGGATCTGGACAACGCTCCGACCAACAACAACAACAACACAAGCAGCTCCACTTCCAGCTCCAAGAAGAGCTTCAGCCTGGAGGCACGCTTCAGCTTTCTGAACCTGCGCCGCCCGCGCACCGACAACGCCAAAAACACGGACAGCTGTTCCCAGAAGGCCGAGGCCGGGCAGACCGTGGTCCTGGTCAAAGGAGTCTGAGGACCAAAAGGAGCTCTGCCTGATAAACTGAGCTGTTTATAAGCTACCTGCTACAACTGCACTCCATGTCCACACTCCGAGAGAGACTCTGAATGTCGTAGTTGGTGTATACAAAGTGTCCCGTACGTCTCGGCAGCGTTGTTACTCCCTTTATGAAGGACATTGCACCTTTGGACTCTCGTGCCTAAACAGAAATACAGAGCACTGTTGTGTTGGTGAAGGACGATGAAAAGAAAAGATGGTTGAAACTTGTTCATGTTTTCCACTAATAGCTGAAAAAGCTTCTGTCACGAAAGCAAAAGGACACCTGCTGCCTGCGTACGACCTTTGACTTGCTGTCATCTTAAAACGGCTCTGTGTATTAAATAATTGGTATAACTGTTTATAAAAATAGAGAATTTCTTACTGTTGAATGGCACAATGCTGTAAACCATGCAGAGGCGATGTTCTGCTTACTTCAACGGTTAAAAAGAATTAAAGTCACGTGTGGAGATAAATGAATAACTGGTCTCTTAACCTTCTGATATACGCTCCTGTATTTGATATGTGACTGTTGTATTTTCTGAAGTTATGTAAAGTGTTCAGGTTCAGGCACTATGGACCCTCCAATGTTAAAAAGCTGTTTATTTGAATTAAGCGTCACCTTTTCACGCCTAGTTTTTGCCGCCATGATGATTGTGTTTTAAATGTCCGTCTTGACTAAACACTGAGCTGAAGGGTTTCACTGCCCTCGGTGGTTTAAAGTGAGGCAATAACACATTCTGTCTTTTACAAATTTAAAGTTAATTTCGTAATAAATAAAACATAATGTTGAATTCAATACACTCAGCTTGACTTTGTCTGGTACGACCGTTACAGTGGCTAATGTTAGCAGGCTTTAGCCAGATATTGACGTGTAACTGAGTCTCGCCACACCCAACAGTGATGTCATAGTGTACTGACACACCCTGGAGTACACCTCTACATCACTGCATCAAGGTGAGACGTTAAATCACTGGAGGTCAGCAGATTTTCAGCTGCCGTTAACTTGCTCAATTTTAGCAAAAACAAAGACTGACTTTGGTTGCTTTAGTTTGAAAATGTTATTTATGTTTTCTTATTGGAGACACATTCAAAATATCTTTTTTCATGGATGTACCAGGCAGTTTAATTCTCACGTACAGTTGATTTGTATTATTATTAACAATAATATATATATCTTTTCCCACTTGCGCCTGCTTTCCCAACAGGCTGCTGTTGTACTTCTCATTAATACAATTATCCAACAATATAAAAATGGTTACAATAACATTTAATATCAAGTGTTTAATGCAGTGGTTTCCTCTGTGGACAGCAGCCATCCTGAGCTATAGAAGTGGTGACCTTTTGAAACAATCATCATTTTGGGGAAAAAACATGGACAACAAGGTGACGGTTGAAAATGACTGAAAGGACCCTTGAATGTTTTGACCACAGCTCTATTGTAAACCCAGGCACATCTCCAAAACTCAATCTAACAGCACAACTACACGGAGAGGCGGATCACAGACTGAGGACTGAGGAGTTTACTTCCTGTTCTTCTTCATCAGTGCTGCTTTTATGTGACAAAGAATTGAGCCTTCAGACACTGAGACGGCACGTTCAGCCTCCTTCCACCTCGAAACCATATTGAAAGACGAAGCAATACGAGGACTCAACTCTGGAACTTTACATCCTGTGATGGACACTGGACATATATCTAAAAGAACAAAGAATTCTGAATGTGAGAGAAAAGCAGATTGTTTCTTGTTGAGGATTTTTACAGGAATAATTTGACTAAATTTGAAAATATAAACGTTGTTTTTCTTGCCTGTTCAGGTGCCGTATTATGAGATGTAGCCGGTTGCTTCTGACCCCAGTTAGCATTAGCATTACTCTGTGAAACCAGTGAGAACTACCGGCTAGGAGGTATTTTATTTATGTTTAAGTGAGGATTAATATGTTATGGTTTTTTGAGGAGCAAAAGGAACAAAATTTGTTGAAACCCAAAAAGCATTCGAGGGGGGGGGGGGGAATTAGTGTGGTACCTTATTTCATGCACTCAAATTAGAAAATTAGTCTTTATTTTGTTGCCTCAGATTAAAGGCTGGCTGTATTTTATTTTTTTGTAATCAAATACCATCAAAAGACCCAAACCAACAATGTGCTAGTCCGTCTCCCAACACTTCCTGACCGTGGCTCTCAGCTCCGAGCCCATTGGTTCTAAATAAAGATGTAAGTCTTTAAAAAAAAATGGGTTACAAATAATCAGTCATTTCCTAAAACAGCGGCTCACTGTAGTAGTGCATTTGTTGGGGACTATTTTCAGCGGCGGATGAATCCACATGTGGTGCTGTAGTGAGTATTTGGGGCAGCAGGACGGTGTGTGTGGGAGTCAAGATAAACTACAGCGTGTGTGTGAGGAACATGTAGAATATCGAATGATAACACGGAGTTATCTCCTTCATTCCATCTGTTCTTTCTTTCGGCAGCTGCTAAAGACGGCTTGCTTTCAGTAGTTTAGTTTCGATCGTGGGCTGAGATGAAAATGGAAACGAGTGTTGGTTTGCAGCCGTTTGCCTCCTGCTTTCTTTCTTCAGTCTGTGTCGTGTGTGAACAACATGTGATATCTGTATAATTTCGTGTACGTGTCATTTTTTAATGTGGAATTTAGGATGTAAACCAGTGGGTGTTTAGTCCTCTGCATCGTCTCTCAGCAGCTAATGTGCCTGTTTTTCAGATTAAGAGTAAAATAAACGGATGTCCCCTTCACTGTCGTCCTGGTTCATTTGAAGTTCACTAGTCCGGCTTTATGTTCAGAGACTGGGGTCATAAACGGACAGCGCACTCTGAGCACCAACACAAAGAGACCGTCCTGGAAATCTATCACAAACGCATCCTGAAAAGGTAAACCATATCACGGTGTTCTGCGTGTCTTTTATATTTTCAGGTCACATACTGAGTCTTTAAAACGTGCAGTTCAATCTCTCAGCGTTTTCCTTCAGAGCTACATTTACACGACGATGTCGTGAAAGAAGACGATGTCCGGCTGCAACGATGAAGCTCAGTGGGTCTTGAAAGACGATCAGAACCAGGGCAGCTAACTGATCGGATCAGAATCTGACCTGGAACTAGATCTGACTGAGGTTTATATTAAACAAATGATACAAATGCTCTGAAGAGATATGATGGGCTTGATCATTGAATTTTGACTTTATGCAGCTTTACGTATCGATATGTGCTCAGATTAACTACTGGTGCCAAAACAGGATCGGATATGAATACTCTGCTACGACGAGTCATTCATTTCAAAGGACAGCAGTCGTGTTGCAAAGCTTTCAAATGTAAAGAAAAGTGTGGAATTTGTATCATATGATTTATTAAGTTTCCAGATATTAGGGCCTATTTCTGCTTCATAGACGCCGCCCTGCTGACCTGAACATTTAAAGATGATGTGTTTCATTTTGGCCACGTGCCTCGTGACAGCAGATTAACGGCAGCTGCATGTTGTTTCAGACACAACTCGTCTTTTCAGGGTTTTTCCCACGACCGTCTTCCTCTCTACACGCTTAAACAGACCTTCCAGCTTGTGTGAATAACATCTCATGGTGACTTCAGAAGTACAAGCACAAAGTCTAGCTCTGTCAAAATAAAAGCCCCCATAAAATCCCCCCCTCCTAAAATAGAAAAATAAAAGAGCACAGTCAGAAGCAGATACCATTTCCTGTATTCAAATGTTGAACACACCAGTCCACTCGACATTTAGTGCAAAGTATTGCAAACATTACATCATCGTTCACACAACAGGGCGCTGCAAGATTGTCCTGCTGCATACTTAAATAAGTCGTTAATCAAAAAGACATAATATGGTGACAGAAAGATATGGCATTCATAACACTAATGATTTATAATTAAAGTGGATATTTGACAGAAGTGCTTGGCAATGGATATTTAAAGCTGTATTCCACTCTGAACAGAACATTTCAACCTTTTAGCACACCACAATTATTAGTTCATTGACAGTCAGCCTTCAGACAGCACTGGCTTGAATTATTGAATTATTGTTTACAGTGGTTATGGGTGAAAATAGTCACCATGCTCCCCAGAAGCACTACTGTTAACCAGGTCGAGTGTATCACTGTGTGACTTTTAAAATCTTCAAAATACAATGAACGTACTTCATAATAATTGTGATGATGTGTTTGATATCACTGTAAACTGAACATTTTGTGGAGATGTGGATGGACATTCTTACATTTCATCAGCTAAACAATCAGTTCATTTGGTTGCAGACTGTTACCGCGGCAACAGAGCGCCGTGCACTCAACGCAGACAGACGCTTTCCATTTACAGCAGCAGCTTAGAGTTAACACAGAAACACAGTTTGTGTGACGTACAGAAGCCTCGACACTATCGCGACCCTGCGTGGTGCGCTGCTCTCACGCTCGCTTCACCGTTAACCGACGTGTAAACATCTGCAGCTGCAGGGCACTGCACAGTGTCAGCCGTCTGTCGCTGACGAGGTCCGCTTGTCAGGTTTTTCTGTCGCTTTCAACCACATCTCTCGGTCTTCCATCTGTGAGTTTGCTCAGGTGGCGTGGAACTGGTTTGGTTGTGTCCACGACTACGGAGCTTTGATTTCAACATTCTTTATCAACCTTTGTTTCCTACGTGAAGAGGAAACCGCCAGCTTTCAACATGTCAGTCTAATCACTGCAACACAACTGAGAAAGAAAACAAGTTGCAAAACAATTCAAAGACACTTGACTTACTGAAGTGTCTGAAAGTCAGTCAGAAATGCACCACGAAATACAGCTACTGAAGTGTGAGACTGGCTGCCTGCTTCCACGTGATGCAACGTAACGTTAACTAAACGTTGCAGGACGTGCTGCTGCCAAGGGATCCGTGAGATAAGCAGAATATATTGTACATGACAGACTGCTGATAGGTGACGTCACCCAAAACAAGAAGACAAGCTGACTTCAGATGAGACTTTCTGGAAACTGCTGACGTTGAAGAAACAAAGTGACACATTCATTTCCATATTTTGTGTTTGAGCAAAGATTAAAAAAAAAAGTGCAGTATATCAACAAAAAAGTACTTGGCAATACATTTAACTTTCTACCTGTAGAAGGTTGATTTTGACAATCAAACATTTTCACACACACACACACACACATGTACAGTGTGTGATACCTGTCTCAAGCAGTGCTGAGTGCTGACGCGAGCTCTGATACAGACAACATGAAGAGACGTCATTCAACTGCTGCCATACTGGACTCCCTGTGGTGCTGCTCCGCTGCACTGCTCCTGAGAATAACAAAACCTTCACGGTCATTTAAGGACACTAACTGTCCCTTCCACCTGACAGACGAACTCCTGGGAGACAAACCGAGTGATCTGATCAGGGTGGAGCAATAAGAAAAGAGAGGGACGACTGAGGCCTTCGCTTGTGGACACATTTTCTCTCCACACTGCAAACTGAGGTTTGGTATCGTGGCTGCGAGAATCAAGCAACGTCTTCTCGTCCAAGTTGTTTTGCAGCAGTGAGCATCTCGTGTTGTCGAGGCTGGACGTAAAACTTTATGGTTTCAAGTTGATGATCTTATTTCATTGCATTTATATCTTCTGGTTTGTTCACGGTGGCAGTGTCATATCAAAATATAAAAAGGGACGAACGCAAACTGTTGACACAAAGTCGGAAGAACACTGTTGTCTAACATCACCATCATCATCATCATTGTACGCTGAAGAACTAAGGGGCTCAAACCATGAAAGTCCCAGACCAAACGTGCACTAGAGTCTGTGGACAGGGGGGTTGACAGATGTCCTCCTAGCTCTCTGAGGAAGTTACTCTCTCCTCAGCACTCCTGGACTGTTGAGGTGCTCATTGCAGCAAAACAGAACCTGAGAAGAATTTGCCGCTTTCAGGAAGCCTTAACGCCTATTTTTCAGCTCTTGTCTGGTGGCTGGTGTTCATTTGAACCCTGTTACTTCTCCACATCCAGGACTCGTATGATTCCTGTCATCTGGTGGCTCAGCTCCATAGATGCTGTATCTATCTTATTATGGCAGAGGAGGTACAGCAGCTCTCTGTGCTGCTCTCATCACTATACTCATTTTTGGTAAAAGTGTATTTTATTCTGTCCCAAAATGCCTTGACTGTTGATGGGTTAAATTCCATACTGAAGTTTCTGTTGATGATTCCTTATTAATATTTCATTCCTTCTCCAGAACTGGGTGGAATCATCAAGTCGACGTTAAAGTTCAAGCCCACGGTCTTCCCGTGTTCAGTACCTCAGCGAAGGTTTAAGCGAGAGCCGTTAAAGCTGCCAGTCACATTCTGGCCTCTCTGACTTGACGCCTCATCACATCCACGGTACAGTTTCATCCCATGATACACTTTCAAGTACCTCTCTCCCGATCCCAGCCCCGTCCTCTCTCCAGCTCCATCTTCATTGGAGCTGGGAGACCTTGAGGGGCGAGGTGCTGGCAAAGTCCAAGAAGAAGGGTCCTTCCTGTTTGGGCAAGAAGGTGGTGGGGATGACGTTGTAGATGCCTGCTGGGACGTGGTCCACCTCCATGCAGGAGAAGCCACATCTGGAAAAGACAGAGACTTTCAGGCTTTACAGAAGTGAACATGCATCAGTTCAGAGATATAAAGGATATAAAGTGAAAGCATCAGAACACCCCTCATTTCCAACGCCAATTACTTTGACTCAATCGAAAAACAGAGTTGACAGCATGTAAATAAAGACACGTCGTCTCCAGAGACACGTGACCGACCTATGTGACATCCTCATCATGCTGATTTGAGTGGAACTTCCTGTAGAAATGGACACAATAACAGTTCCTGTGTTCAGGCACTGTAGCTGATGTGAGTCTGTAAAGCCCATTGCAGGTAGATATTATAAATACACTCATATACTTGACCTTTCTTAGTTCACTTTAACAAATGAATTCTCCATTTAGTGCAAGCTACTGCGTCGGCTAAACGTGATGGATGAACGTCACTCTAACATTGTCTAAAACGTGCTGATATCTTCAGAAACACTTTCCACTGCTGATGCCTGATCTGTGGTCAGCACCTCCTCAGCTCCACAGTACTGGTTTTTGTTTAAACTACTGCACCTGTAATCTCCACTGGTCTTCTTCTGGAAGGCAGCCGGGCCCGGATCCCCCACCGCCGACACCGTCACCATCTCAAAGCCGACACTGTACTGCCTGCGCACACACAGAGAATGAGAAGTCGAACTTTCACTTCAAACTTCATGTGGATTAATCTGCAGCGGTTTCACTGTTTATCTTTCTTCTTAGCAGAAATGATCAATGCTGATTTATGGCACTCGTTCATCACAGATACATCAGCACTGCATATTTAGGCCAAGAAGTAATAAGAAATTGCAGTGCAGAAATAGAAAAGATTAGAAAAGATATTTGAGGTCATTTTGAAAACCATTACATAACAGGTCTAATAGAAAGCAAAAAACAAGTTTATTTTTACACTGTAAAATGTCCTCAGGACAGAACCTCATCAAAAACATCAGCAGCTATTTTAACTCTCAGATATTTATATCAACAAAGCTCCAGTGCTGGTGGGGCGCTGTTCAGGAGAATGGGGGAGCTCTGTTTGGGGGGGTTCTATGCTGTAAAAATAGTGTCAGTCTTAGAAACGTCTTGTGATCCTCACCCCGAGGTTGAGACACACTGTCTGTGTGTCCTGTCAGTCACACTCTTTTGTGAGTGACTGTGGAAAATACACAGTTATGTAAATAATTAAGTGAACATAACGGGAGGCAGTGGGAAATAATATGATGTGCAACAGACTATTTGTCAAGTCTCAGGCCAGTTATCACTGAGTCATCCTGGTGTGTGTGTGTGTGTGTGTGTGTGTGTGTAACTGAGAGAGTGTGCAGGCGAAAGACAGAGAGATCATTAAGTGTTAATACAGCAGCGTGGAAAAAGTCACTGAGTCATCCTGTTAATGAGTCGTTTCATAAGTCGGCCAGATTCATTTAAAGTGAGGTGAAATGAAATGGGACCATTCCCACGTTCACATGGATTTGTAACATGACTGCTCGGTGTTTTATATCCAGCTAAATGTCAAGAAGAGGAGGCTACAATATCGGCATAAATATTGACATTCTGATGTGAGTTTGATACCAACAGTACAGATGTTTTGTGCCAATATTCTTTATATTCAATTATTATAATTACACCAAAACGAGTCGAAGTTCATTAAATCAAAGTTACATAGTCAGTAAATTTCCTTCCACAGGAAGAACGTGGCAGGACAAACGTGGTATAGGAGGCTCTTATAGACTCTTATTGAGCAAAATCACTGGTTGACATTTTCAGACATCAAAGGTCCCGATGTCGTCCCGATACACGTGTTAATCTGTCCCCGGTATTATCCTGACCTGGATCCTCGGAGCTCGACGAGCAGCGGCCCCGACCGCTCCAGGTTAATCTGATAGATCGGGTTGTGTTTGTATGAATCCTTATAGTTCCCACAACCTCCAGCGGTCAGCCCCTTCCACTGGCCGTTGATCTGAAGACACAAACAACGACCAAAGATTAAGGTGCACTTTCAAACACACAACCTTTGTCCACTTACTTTTACAGAGGAGTGTGGACAACATACCCTTTTGGTTTGAGTGAAGGGATTTAGGATCTTGGAGAAGGTGAATTTGCATCCGGAGTATACCTATGGAAAGAAACAAAACCTATTATTATTATTATTATTATTATTAAACAAGACAAAAGGACATACACATGCACATAAAGCGACAGAATAATGACACCACCAGCTGAAAACAACACCTACAAGTAAAAATAAATAAAACGCTCGTTATTTTACACTGAACATGAGCTGCTCTACAAAGAAATCTGGTTGGCAGACAGATAGATGTCTGGTGTAATGCCAGTGGGTCGAACAGTGACTTGTATAAACCAGAAAGCCAACAGGAAGCACAGAGAAATATAATTATGAACAGCCAACGTTCTGGAGCAAAAGATGGTGAATTGAAGAACAAAAACGGAGCCAACAGCAAAAAGACTTCCTAATATTGCTTTTTCGTTTTCAGCAATTTTGTAAGACAAAGTGTAACATGGTGGATATCTCACTGTGAAACAAAGCTGTTAATTTATTCATGACTATCTGCACACAAAACAGAGCCTTCGTATCGGCGCTGCTCGGCTGAAAGAAAACATCAGAACAGAAATCACGTTTCCTGTTTCCCGCTTTCATCACTGGTGAAAACTCAGCGAACAAGAGAGAGTTGAATCAGTTATTCTCAAGACGATGTTCAAAGAAACGCTGATCTGAGCTGAGGGGAGAGCGCCTTCATGGTTGGGTTGGTGGGGGGCTTGCAGTGGTACATCAGCACACATATAAAACATACGGCAGACACGAGCACACGGCGCATGTTCTTTTTTAATGAGTGATTTCAGGATAAACAGCTCTCCACAGGCCTCGCTGCAGTTCACAAGAGGAGTTCATGAATTATAAATGACTAAAAAATATATTTGGGTCACACACACACACACACAGAGGAAGGAGAGAGAGAGAGACAAACAGGGATCAGGGAATGTGACAAGAAGGGAGTTCAAGATATTTACTCAAAACTATAATAAATGATTTTCAGTTAACACCACAAATGAACAGCAGTAATTTATATCAGCAACACCAGCAAAGCCAGCAGAGCCTGGGTGTGTGGTACGAGTGCCGTGGGAGGTGTTGAAGGTGCAAACCAAAAGAAGAGGATGTCCTCAGAGACAGGCAACCTGGAGACTAAAGGTCGGACACCTGAACACGGGACAAGTGATCAACGGGCTGACCCCAGAGAAGACGCTCAGCCTGCTGCGCTGGTTTACCCCTCGAGCTCCGGCCATTAGTGTAAAAGGGCCATAAAGTGGGTTCCAACGAAGAGAAGCTGAAGTGTTTGAGACGTTGAGCCCATTTCAAGACAAAACTTAGCAAATTTATAAATCTGCTCGTCTCTTTACTCGAAGGATGGAACGAATGACGGTGTTCATATACAAAAAGCAGAGCTTCAATCAGCTTCGAAACGTTTTGCCACTTTTAAAACACTATAAAACTGAATGGCAGGCTTTCTGCAGGGTTCACCGAGTTACAGTTAGACCTTTTTAAATACCATATAGCAATGTATCGGCCAAAGTATGACAGTATGATGGAAAACCAGTAAGAACTATGTGGCGTAGAAATCTTTATTATATCACATTTTTACTTTTAAGCAGCATATAACAATAATTCTTCATGACAGAATTAATCGAATGAATGCAACCTGGATAGGCAGCAGAAAATTAATGGATTTACCAATTTAAATTGATTAATTTAAGTTCTTCTGAGTTTTTGCCAATAGCTTCTTAGTGAGAGTGTTTTCTGCAGGTCTGATGGTGCTGACTGAAACTCCCAGTTTACAGGTGTATAGTAACTCATAACAGCCCACATTACTAACTAACACGACTGTCTACAGCATGAAAGAGAAAAGTGTTTCAGACTTTTGTAAATTAAATTTTTGATTTTTTCAGTTTGTTTTTGGAGGAAACTGAATTCAATGCTTTTTAAGACTTGACCTGCTGATACCATGAGGTGGATTCAGATCACTGTCCTTATACTGACACACACACACAGGAACCTCATTTAACAAGAAGTCACAGACGTCTCTCTCACCCGCAGTGTGTAGTTGATGGTGTTCTGTTTCTCATACTGGGAGACCACCAGTGTGAAGGTGTGTGTCCCCGCGCTGGTCAGCCTCATCTTGGTCAGGTAGTGTGGGCTGTTGATGCGGATGCCGTCGATGTAAGGAGGGGGGTCCGCTGCGGAGGGAGCCGGGGGGAGTTTATTAATACATTTTTTCACACTGTTGAATTCTTCTTAAATTCCAGTGTCTGTTTTTCATGCTGCTGTCTTTGTGAATAGAGTTGTGTATTTGTTTTCCCAGCCTTCAAACTCCTGTACACCTTCTCACAGCTCAGTGCCACAGAGAGGAAACATCTTACCTGGGTAGTAAACCTTCTTCCCATCGGTCTTGTAAACAACAAGCGTGATAAACTCCCTGTTCTGTGCAAAATCATCCTGAATAAACAAACGGATAGAAGTTACAATATCACATCGTAACATTAGTGGTAACAAAATACAAACGTATCATCACGTATCATCTTCCAGCTGTGTGTCTGTACCTTGTCAGTGATGTGTCTGGTGAGCAGCACCCACACAGCAGCTCCCCCTGCTGGACACTGGACCTCCAGCTTGTACTGGGGATTGTTGGCCAGACTGTAGACGTCCTTCACTGGGCCCTGCTTCCCATCCCAGCTACTGCAGACGGGACACAAACCAGAGCACACACACTTCAGACTGAGTCTCTATACAGAATTTACATTCAACACACATTTCCATCTTGAACAAACACACACACACACACACACACACACACACACCTGTGAATACAGGAGGAGTCTTTGAACAGGGCGGGGTTCCAGCTCAGGTAGATGACATCATAGTACTGACAAAGGTCCTCCCATGCGATCCAGAAAACACCTGGAGAGCAACGGGGGGGGGGATCATGTGTAACATTTGTATTTGATGGAGCGCCCTGCCACATCGAGGCACTGCTGCTGGGGATTGTAGCTCGACTACACGGGGGCGGGACATTGGACTGTCCCTGAGCCACTCTGATGCTCCATCCATCCCTCACACTTCAAACAGTAAGACACTACACTACAGTAAGAACTGCTCCTTGATATAAATGAGGCAGATTTCCTTGAGCATGAAATCTTTTTTGTGAGTCAATTTGCCGCAATGAGCAACACATTACACCACATAATGGGACATTTCAGGGTAGGAGCTAAAGAAATGACTAAATTGTCCTTAAATTAACTTCAGACGGTAAATTCTGTCCGTGTCGTAGGTATTACCATTATCAAACTTCTGTGCTGTCTTGGGGTCAAAGTTGAGGTATTTGAGGAGCTCGGGTGTCCAGTTCTTCTCGTCTCGCTCGCTGTAGCGGCCCTTCCACCGCAGATGACTCCAGGGATTCTTCAGCTGCAGGAAGCGCATTCCCTACAAGGGCAACACACCCACATTCACGTCGTCCATTACAACACACGCAGGAAACGTATCCACAGGCCATACAGGCAAGTGTAAGGATAATGTGCCATCAGTCGCTTACTGAAAACATCTAATACTCCCTCTTTAGTGCCCTTTGCTGGTCTTGACTGACATGAACAGCTTCAACATTCAAGTGTTCTTATCTGCTGTTCAACTAAATGTGTTAACAATGTACTCCCTCTGCAGTGATGGGGAAATGTGTGAATGGGATGCTAGGCTAACACGACGCTAACTTTCTTTACAGTAGCTTCATTGATGTGTGTGTCAAATGCATCACTAATATCTTATGTTTTCCATATTCCCTCTGATGATAAATGTGATGCTAATGCTACTTTAATTACGCTAACCTTGTAATCCCTGATATCGAGAACAGCGTAGGCGTGTGTCGGCACTAAACCCCATCTCTCCCCTTCTTCCTCTGTCATCACCCCAGTTGCCGTGGTGATGAGGACATCACCCCTGTGAAACCTGGCAACGAGGAGAGAGAGAGAGAGAGAGAGAGAGAGAGAGAGAGAGAGAGAAAGAAGAGGGAAAATAAGAGAGTGTGAGGGAAAAAAAGAAGGTTAAGAGTTCATTTTAAACTGGGAATTTAAACTTTCCCTGTATGTCTGTGTGTTGCTCACCTCTGGAAGAGCATACGGAAAGTGTCGTCCTTGCTGAATGACTGATTGTCTGAGTGCATAGCGATGCGTTCGGGGATCCAGCCGGTGAGCGCGTGCAGATCGATGTTCTGTGACACAGAAGAAATACAAAAAAGTCAGACTTATTCACAACCTAACTTCTTGACAAACATCAGACTTTGGTTTGTATTTAGTAGGTTGTCTGCTTCCAACAGTGTTGGACAGTTTCACTGCTGGGAGCGAAATAACTAGTTTAAAAACAGTTTCTTCTCCTGGTTTTTCCACCTTCACTCACCGAGTTGGAGCCGGGGAAATCGTAGCCTCCCATCACCTTCATGTAGGCCTTCTCTATCAGGGAGACCCAGAGCTCGTTCCTGTTGCTGGAGTAGGAGCACAGCAGCTCTCCGTTACGATCCACCGGCAGGTAGTCGTCTATAATCACCTGCGGGGGGGTGGGGGGGGGACAGAGACAGGTCGCCGGTTTGAGGGAGCTTCATATAAAAAGACTTTAACATGATTTTAATAGTGTCTGTAAATATGAATGTGTGCAAAAATGATTTTTTTTTTCTATTACACTTTCAGATACTACCAGGAGAAGAATTTCAAAGTTCAGATGTATTTCACAGTAAATTCTATACTACAATCAGTCAAAACTAAAAGAGCAAACCAGCAAACTTGTTTATACCGTGTTACATTCTGCTGTATGTTAATCGTCTTGTACTTCCCCCCCCAGTGTTTGTGTGCTGTGGTGTTTTGTCTTTTACCTTCCTGGGAACTCCGTTGATGTGAAGCTTGACCATGTACTTCCCACAGGGGTTATACTCTGGTTCCCCTCGTCTGTTCTGAGGGTAGATGACGCTGTAACACACACACACACACACACACACACACACACACACACACACACACACACACACACACACACACACACACACACACACACACACACGCGCTAAGCCCATGTTTGCCTTTATTTAAAAGGTTAGAAGCTGCAGTGGAGAGATGCAGTAGATGTGCAGTGTGACTTTGATGACTTGACGGACGATATTGGCCTTTTATTGAATATGTAACATAAGGCAAGGTCCACAATATAATGATGATGCAGGGTTTTTTGTAAATGTACTTTATAATTGATCCGTTCTCCTCTGGTCGTCTACATGACAATAATTACTTTGACAATATTAACATTGATTTATATGGATTTCTGTTTCACGTCTGTTTGTTTTTTGGAAATGAGTCAAATTTAAAAGGATAAAATTCTGGCACGTCAAGTGTAAAACATGCTGTATGTATATGCATCTGTCTTCAACCAATACCAGTCAAAACATCGAGGCTACGCACACAGTACCTGGTAATGAGTTTCTTGTTGTAGCGCCTCTCGTAGGCCGCACTGATGGCTAGAGACGCCACAAACGAACAGTCAGACACCACCGTCTGGACAAAAGGAGTGTCAATATGTGTGTACAGTAATAAAGCTGCTGCTGTATGAAGACATCACGCTGTGCAAGTATTCCTACATATTAACGCATACATTTACATAAAAAACATTAAGAGTGCTGAATGGTTTTACTCTGCATCCCTGCCAAAGGTTATTTTTACCTGTTTACCATGAAGATCCTTATCTGTGACAATGCTGTGCCCTCTACTGGCTGAATTTAAACAAGTTCATGCATCCAGTACGTACAGAACTGACAGGACGGAAACATACAGCTATGCACTCTGGGTAGAGTGGACGTACTGCAGAGAATATGAACCAGAATCTGCCGATATTATAAATCATAAACATGACATAACCCAATCTTCCTCCTATAACTAGATGAGAACAATACTTTCCATTTAAAATGCAAACATGAACACTATAATCAAAGAACAGTCCAGCTGCTAATCTGACCTGTTTGATGCTGAAGCTGGACACAGACATGATCATGGTGGGATTATTGCAGATGTCGTCTGGCCGGACCCAGCGGGAGAAGATGGCTTTCTGTTTGGGTGACAGTGCCAGTTTCCCTGTTTTGTCCCTGGTGAGAAGAATAAATGTTTAACTAAGTTCAGATCAACTGACACAGCCAGCCGAACTGAATACCTCTTTCCATCTGGGAAAAGTGTTTATCACAGGTTTGTTGTTCTACTGGTATATGACAGATGTGGTAGTAGAACTAGTGAATCCTTGTTATTCCTTCAATGCTGCAGGTGTTTGTTGAGGAAAAGCTTGTGTGACAACCTGAATGGCACATATTAGCTTTGACACAGTGCTGCTTACCTTAAAAGAATATAATGAAATAAAAGAAAGCAAACTCACGAGAAAGGGACAGGAAAAGCAAATCGCTCCCTCAGGTCCACACTCATGAAGGGCACAAAGGCTATGCCATTGATTGTAGATGTACTCCTGGAGATTAAGAACAGAGCAGTAGATTTTAGTCAGTGGCTTTCACACCACCACCAGACGGCGCCAAGTTAATTCATTTTCTCATCTTTTTCCAGACATCTTTTGCGTTTCTTCATATTAAGCAGATTTTTTATATTTAACACGTTCCCCTCCTTTTTTTAAACATTTCCAGCATCTTTTCAATGACCAGATACTTTTTTGGGGGGGGTGGAAATGGGTTTGTCTATGCTAAACACCATCAGTGGAGTATTCCACAAGATGGGCAAAGCTAACCCTTTTACAGTTTCAATTTCAAGTAAGTTGTCATGCCGAGTCTGAATCATTTGTGTCCAGGGTTACCTTTGAAACACTTTAACCATCACATATTCACAACGGATCACATAGTCAAACACTGAAATACAAAGAAAAATGTAATTGGTGGCTGGTGACCTCTGTGACTGTTCATACAGTAATTTCACTGCAGATTCAAAACATTTCCAGGAATTGTTTTCTACGACGTTTCGGGCAACTTCGTCTTTTCCCAGGATTTTCCCTGACTGGAAAGTAGTAATAAAGAGCAGCAGGTTCACCGTCTCACCTGAGCACCTCGATCTCCTCAGACGTGTAGCGCTGACCCTGGGGCTCGCTGGACTGGACAGCCCGGACTGGTTGGGGTTGTGGCCGGTCATGGAGGCTGAAGTCTGGCCCGAGGGGGAAAAACTGTCGGACTGGTCCTCCGGAGCTGCCCGCACTGCTGGGCTTGGCTCCAGAAGGCCCCATCCTGTCCTGAGCTGGAGCTGATTTGGACTGGGAGTCTTTAAGACCCTCCGCCCTGACAAAACACAGTGGAGGAGATTCTTAAATTCAATCTGGAAAATGTAATCACTTTTTTTAGGGCCAAAAAAAGATATAATATATAATACAATATAATATAATATAACTGTCATGCACATCTATTCTCTACATTATGTCTTGCAATAAATAAAAGTTTTTTTCTGTTAAATTAAGAATAAGGATGAGCTCAATTGAACTCACCTTAAAAAACAAATCTGGGGAGGTAAAAATAATAATCTATTAACCTAAAATTACCTAAAAAAACCAAAACGTTTTCTTGAAACTAAATATTATTTGTCATTCATAAAAATGTTTAAAGTCACCCTACTACCTCCATACATATTGCCATATACACTCTAATATGCCAATGTCCAGTCTCTTTACACTTCTGGTCTATTTTTACAAATCCTGAAATGCTTCCAGTCAACATTGGAACTGTATTGGACATGTGATGGAGCCACGGAACAGCTGGAATACAACACAGCCTTGTCTGGTGGACATTCATTACTACTACAAGATAACAGAACTGACTTTCAGGAACGTTTACCTGTCTAAAGCCTGACGTGCCAGCTGCTTCAGCTTGGTCTGCAGCGCCTGGTCCGACGTCTCGTTGGACTGTTGCAAACACAGAAGGAGGAACAAATGTGGATAATGTGAGGAAAGATCGAGCGAAAGTTAGTTGCGTCTGCAAAAGTGATGACAAACAGAGAGAGAGAGGCAGAGGGAGAGACCTACTGAGTTAATGCACAGCTCCACAGCCTGAGTGTACAGTTCAATGGCTTCATCATCATTTCCCTTCTCGTCTTCCTCGAAGGCCTGGGTGACCAGGAAGTGGGCACGCTCGAGGTCCACCTGCTGCCGGGACTTCAGCGGGTCGCTCTTCTGTGCCTGGACTGAGGTCAAAGGAAAGGAATGGTTGTCCCTCAATGAAATACGTTCAGCCCTCCGACTGCTAATATTTCTCCATCAGTTAGTGTTTTTATAACTCTGACGTATACCGCACTACGACTACAAACAGGAGAACTCGGCTTTGTTGCATCTTTTACACATGTTTTGTATTTTATGTCCATGTTTGGCTTCTGGAACTAATTCAGTCAGCCATGGTTAGTTGGATCCAGTTTAAGAAGGATGAAGCACTTGATGGTGTTCAGTCTTTTCATCTGCCTGACTCAAAACGCCACAGTCCGCTATCAAGACTCAGACTGACGCTCTGTCTATGCATATGTTTCTTCTTGCTTTAGCAGAACACAATACTAAAGAAGTGATGCGGAAACAAGAGTTTAAGCTTGTAGAACACATTCCTTAAAAGTTTCGCAATTGAATTGAATCCTTTCACTTATATTGAAGTTGCATTCATACTCAGTTGCCAGTTTATTAGGTCCACAAAGGTAAAACTGATGAAGCCTAACACAACAGTCCTGTAATAAATCCTCCCTTCATGAAGGTTATAATGTTCAGTTTTTGTTGAACCTGTTTTAGAGACGTGTTGATTCAACTGTATGGCCATTTTGGAGGCTGTAGTTTGTGCTGCTGTTGAACTGGATTGTGTTATACTGGGAGGCATTTTCTGATATTTTGTCCACTGGATTCACACTGGAGCTATTCCTGGCTTGGTTACAGAAAGTGCTGAAGCTTAAGTTGGATATTTAAAGAATAATGAGAAAATAAAAATATATGAGCAATTACGAAAAAAGGTCATGAGAAAAACAATCATCTATACTCATTATCGCTGCTGTTACAGAGAGGTTTCCCTTTCATCTCACAGGAAACAGCAGGGCCATGCAACAGCTACTCACAGTACTAAACGTCATCCACTGGCTGTCCAACAAAACAGGACACTCCCACAGTCTCTGTGGTCACACCCATGTGGTCACACCCATGTGCACCCACACACACACACACACACACACACACACACACACACACACCCATAGTGTGAGCAGTCATGGAAAAAAGTAGTCAGACAGCAAATGAGAAAGTATGTCCTTAGGGCCCACTCAGTAAGTGCTGAACAATTTCTTATTTATTACTACTCACAAGCACGTCACCTCTGCAAGACTTTAGATCAGATCAGATAAACTTTAGGTTTAACAGCTGGGAGGGATGAAGGACAACACTTAACGCAGTGGAAGCTACAAAGCGCTGAAAAATCCTGCTGCTCATGCCTAACAGAAACCACTTTCATGATGTCCATGTTGACTTTTAGTTTATCTTCTTTGTTTGAGTTTCCATCAGCATGAACTGTAAATTCAGTGCTGTCTTTCAACACTCGCGCCAGTATGCAAATCAATATACAGCGTTAACATACTGATAATTTATGTTCCTACAATGCAAAACCATAACAAAATGCATAGTCGAGGTCTTGTAGTGGGTCCCTCTGAACAAGACACTGAACTCCCAGTTTCTTAGTCAGTGCTCATATGTCACTCTGATGAACAGCGTCAGCTAAACGTAGGAAGAACAAAACAAAAGAGTGGCTCCCCTGGGTCTCTGGTCAGGTGAGCTTACCAGCATTGTGGAGGGCTTGGACCCGATCCAAGTACTCATTCACTTTGTCCTGGATTCCCTCCAGTTTGGACCCTGCCATGCCAGCATATATCAAGGCCTGGGCTGCCTCCTATAGCAAAAAATCCCGGAAGACGCAGAGGTTATAACAAGACCCAACTATTCACTGACAGTCAGTCTCTTTTTACGTCGATATAAATTAAATGTAACTGTAATTTAATAAAACAGATCGTTAACAGGACATTGACATTTCTTCATCTACTCTTTGGTGTAATTATGTGTACATTTAAAAACAACAGAAAGTGACAAGCTACATTGTACAAGTGAAAGTGAATGTTTACTTCCAGGTAAGATGCTAACGTTGACAGGTAGCAGCTGTTGACACCTGTCAAGTTTAAATGTATAGCCACTTACCTTGTAATAAAATACAGCCTCGTTATATTTGCCACTCTGGTCATAGGTGACAGCTGTTTTGGCAAATTTGACAGCATCGAGCTCCAGCGCCGTGCAGTCCATGCTGAACAGAACTTGTTGACAGAGTGACAAGCTCTGAGTTAGCCAGCGAATAGGCTAGCTAACCGCTAGCTACCGTGATTCCCCGAATTAACAAAATGTTTGTCGTTCACTCGAAACACAGTTCGTTTCATCAACTCGGATGAAGCATAGTAAAGATAATCCCGACGAGCGTCCTTAATCCGGTGGCCAAAACTGGCTAGTTAAAGTTTTGCTTTACCATTTGACAGATGACTACCATACCAGCGGAAACCAAAACAACCGTGTTGTTTCCGGGAGACACGATTCGCGCAGTCGCATTAGAGGAGACACGATTCGCGCAGTCGCATTAGCGGACGCAGGCAACACTATAGCTGTGTTGCATTCAAGTGCAGTATGAAACAATGATTGTGCATTATTTTCCGTTATTTTTTTTACCATTCATAATTAGTCGTTCTACAGTACAGGGATGTTTTAGCGTGGTAACGTTCAAAAGTCATATTTTTCTATAGTTTTATCAGGTGAAGGACATATCCTGATCCTTTAGTAAGACACAGTGGTATAGCTCAGGCCATGATAACATAACAATTCTTAGGAAATTAGTGCACGACCTAGAACAAAAAAACAATAAGACATTGCCAAGCTAGCTGGCTTGTTACCACAGACTGAAAAAATATTTGGCAACAAGTTTGATGATCAATTAACTGTTTTAAAAGCAAAACTGCAAATCTCTTTTTCCAGTTTGTTTATGATTTGCTGATTTTCAGATTGCTGTGATCCTTCCTCAAGTTTCATTGGCTACGCTGAGGCTGTTGGTGAGGGTCAAGAAGTGTTGACTTTCACTGAAACTTTTTTATTATCTCATCGTGATGTTATTCCCTACGGTGGAACAGACAAGAAGGGGTTTGGCTGTAAGAATTTGTTGCAAGGCTTTATTTATGTAGCACTTTTCACACACAATGGCAATTAAACGCTTCACTTAATGTATGAAAGACATCAAAATAGCAGTAACATGGAAGATACTTTGAGTCACCCATCTAGACTTTACTAAACAAGCCTGGTAAAGCATTACTGTTGAGCATTAGACCTTCATACATCTGCTTACAGATGACATGGAGTGACGGTTTAAACTCACGTACGCTTTTATTCCCATTTTAAACCTTCATGATTATCACATTTAATCAACATTATGATCATTGAGAACATTTTCTGTTACAACTGAATTAGTGAGATAAATTGTTGACAGTTCTTTCTAGTCAGACCAAAAAGGAATAGAAGTACGTGGTCAGAAGTCCTTTTAAAAAAAAAAGCCTGAAAATATCTTGATCTCAAACCATTTGTCTTTTTGATGAAACTGTCATGCTAACATACAAAACTGGATTTAAAAAGCGGCTCTAACATGTTGTATTGAATGTAGAAAAAAATGCTGATTCAAAAGTATTAGTAGTTTAGTGCCTCCCTGAGGGCCACCGCTGTATTTCTTTTAATGCTGGACTCAATAGTCACATTCACAGTATAACATTTAACCTTTACATTCACATTTTTTAAACACACTTTCTTCATAAAGCTTTCAAACATTCACCCGGCAGCCTCGCTGTTAGGTTTGTTATCAATCATAACTATAGGTTGTTCAAAGTATTTAACCTCTGATGCTATAATTATTCTAGTCGTTTACAATATAGGCTACCTGTGCTGGCTGTCGTTCTATCCACAGCGCTGTTAAGAGACGCAGCTTCCTCCTCAATCTTTTAAATCTTATCATCCCCAATGTGTCGAGCAGACTGGAGAAGTCATAATGCAAGAGATGGAATTTGAAATGAATCTGGGCATTTTAAAACCCTTCGGTGCCAGCGCGTTGTCAAGCATCAGAAGCATCATACGTTACAAAAAGCAAATGTAGACGACATACTGGTACATAAAGTGGAAAGTACCAGCTGCCTCCAGTGGTTTTCTGTTCATCCTGAACAAATGTTTAAAATCCTGCTGCAGGCCTGTGTGAGGGCTGTGAGAAAGTCGGTAAGAAAGGACGTCTGCTCTGCTGTGTTGGTCTTTAGTGTACTTCTGCTTTGAGGTCGTGGCAGTTTTTCCTCAAGTTTCCTCAGTTTTTTTTTTCAATTTAGCAGCTAATAATATGTTGTTCCAAAGGGAAGTCTGGTGGTGTGCATTGCTGTCTGCGTGGTGTCTCTTGTGATGCTACCACTGGGGGAGCAAAGTCAGAACTTTTCCCATTCTAGTGGCCTAACATACATGTTAATACGCACATGTTGGATTAATACAATCTGTTTGTTTGTTTGTTTAAACACCTTTACATGAGGTGAAGCCAGTGGTAATGTGAGGATTCCAGTATAATGTTGTCAAACTGTGGAGGCCTTATTGATCCCCATTGTGTTCCCCACATGTCTCTCAGAAATACAGGACATAGAAACTATCTCTCTGATATGTTCTGTAGTGTTGAAGTGCATGTATTCATTGATTTAATAGTTCATTGATTATGAAATGAAACGTTTGTCCTGTCTGGCGCGCTCCAGCAACACTTCACATATCAGAAAGATCGAACCGCGTGTCACAAAAGCAAGCTATGATGAAATATGCAACGATGAACAGTCTCTCTGATCACAGTGACATTTCACCACTTTCTTTCAGTTCTTTCTTGACAAAACAAAAAAAGACAGAGAGAAAACACCAAATTCCTCTTTGTAAAACACGCAAAATGACACTTCCCTATTAACTGAGACGTAATGCCTCGAGCTATGGCGCTGTGTTTGTGCTGATGTTGACCGTGCATGTAACTGATTTGGAGGGATGTTCCTGAGTAATGTTGTTCTTTCTGACTTGCTTACTGATATTTTCAAGGAGCAATATGCAAGAAAAAGACAACAACGTGTTGCAGCACATTTATTCACTGTTGACCACAGACTAAAACATTGATCGCTCCTAGACAGGCAGGTGACACTCAACCATCACCTGTACAAGTATAATATATTCCAGAATATGAATCCTTTCTGTTGAGAACGAGTAATGCAGCGCCCCCTGTTGGCCAACCAGCAGCAGCAACGTAACAAGTTTCAAATAGGGAACTGAGCAGTCTTGTTGGTCCCTTTCATCAATCTGCTGATATGCAAATTGTAAGCACTGCTTTTTTAATAAAGCAGAAGAAAAGCACATTCAAAGGTGTTAATGATTAACGTATTAGTTCCCCTTTAGGCCGGTCACTGTATTTTCCTAAATGCTGGTGTCACACAGTATATAATCCAATATCTAGTTGCACGTATACATTAGATCTGGGACACACACACACACACACACACACACACACACACAAGAAATAATTCACTTTAAATATTTTTTTTCTCTTTCCTATGAAAAATAGAAATCCCTTTAATTTAATTTACTTTGAAAAAGTTGTGAAGTAGAAGTCTTCATACTGTGATATTTACAGTTGGTATTATTTTACATGTAATTAATCTTTACAGAGTACCCAGGAACCTTCTGAAGTCTGACTGCAGTGTTTAAACAGATAAAGCGTTGTTTACGCAGATCCATCGCTGTTTGACATCACAGCTCACTGACTTCCATCCTTCTTCCAGGACAGAAATGGCACACTGGCCGTCAGCAGGTCGTTCTTCTATCCAGCTGCCGAGGGAAGAACATGATGTTTAGATGGAGGCTGATAGATTTTACGATTCAAAGTGTTTAGGAATGTGTCTTTTACTTTTCACTTAGATCACTTCCATCGAGCCACTTCCATTTCCCATCTTCAGCTATCAGGCCAATCCAGTATCCTTTGGTTCCTGAGCTGCACCAGCTGTGTTCACTGATGAATGCCTGACAACAGACGGTTATCAGATATTTAAACTCTATACTTTAATAAACTCACTGTGGCCCACACACTCGTAGTGTGTTCAGACCTACAGAGAATACTTTTTCATGTCATACCTTCTGTTTCAGATTAGTTATAAGAACCAGATCTGAACTTGTTTTTCTGCAGTCTTCTCGAGCTTCTTTCCAGGTTTTCTGATATTTAAGAGGTTTAGGGTCATGAATTACATAGCAGCTGGTCTGGTTGTGTATCCAGCCGTTCTGACAAGCTTTACACTGTCTCTCTGAAACAACAGAGACCAACCAATAAATAACATTTCTGCACTGTGATGTTATTGTCATTAGTGGTTATTAATGGCTTCTGAACATACCGTTGCCTTTGTTTTCGTCTTTGGGGCAGTAGGCATCAATGCTCCACTGAGCTCGAGTGACGTTGAACTGGTTCCACTTTGTCTCAGAGTTTCTTATTTGTTCCTCCAGCTGCTGGTTTTGTGCTGTCAGGTCTGAGATCTCGCTTTTTAAGGCCGTGTTGTTTTGCGTCAGATTGTCATTCTGGACTGTCAGACTGTTGACGTCGTTCCTCAGGTTTTCGTTGAGGTTTGTCAGGTTGCGATTGACAACCAGTAGATTCGCCTGGCTTTCTTTTAACTGGTCCTGCTCACTCTCATGACTGGCAACTGCAAAATGAAAATTAGCTTCTTAAGTGATAGTAATAATGCAATTTTTGTATTTTGCCACATTTGGAAGCTATTTCCTGTATGTTTTACTTCAGGTTTTCCAGCCTTTTGGAAGTTGTAGGCTCCCGTTAAGTGTCCTAAAATGTATGACATCAACAAACCCCATGAAAAGACTAAAACCATCGATGTGCTAATCCGTTTCTTTATGTTTTCCGGCCTTACCTGTGTGTGACACTCAGGAGGCCTTTTGGTTCCTACTTAAGTAGATAATTGACATTGACTTAAACAGCGGGGCACTACAGTTGTAGTTGTAAACATTACTCAAACAGAACAGTTTTTACTTTGTTCATAACAGATTTAGAAAACAATTAGAGGCAGAAAGTTAGTTGTAGATGAAACAAATTACATAAAGTAAATGACTTTGTTGAATTGTTCTTTAAGGTCTGTCTCATGTCCAAGTCTGAGGTGTTTTGTATACTTACAGTAGACACACACTGTTATGATGACCAACAGCAAAATGACACAAAGAGTCCCCAAACAGAAAGTCAGCTGCTGATAGCGGCGGCTGCAGTTTGCTTGCTTGTCGGGCAGGGATCCTGCTGAGACTGAACAACAAAACATGAGGCTTTAGATCAAGAGGGTAGCGTTCAAGGTCACAGTCCTTTTAGTACAAAAAATGACTCTTTGTGTTACTATCAACGAGGAAAACACAGTGTAAGGAGGAGCAGAAAGAGGGAACTTTATACTAAAAAGTCAACAGTAAGTGAAAGACGGTAAAGGTACCCTCGCACTAGCTTCAGATGAGGACTGTAGATTGATCACCCATCTCTTACATTGATCTCTTAATATAGTGTGAATAAGACAGATTGAACAGTACAGTACAGGAGTAATAATGGTAAGTAGTGGTAGTAGTCGTAGTAGTATTACTGGAACTGTTCCCAGCTGCAGTACAACATACCGTTTGTGTCAGCAGTTTGTTCGGTTGTTTCACCTCGCACCTTCACTTCATCGTACACCGTTTCCTCCACCTTTTCAGCTGAAAGGTTGAAGGATTCGCCACAAATGGTTAATTACTGTATAGTGTTCGTATTTTAAAGGCGTATTCCATTATTTGAAATTGAACCCGATGATGATTGCTTTCGTCCCAGTATCTTCTTTTAGGATGAAGAGCCATTCATCCTAGTGTGATCCAGTTCTCTCACAGTTACAAGTAACTAGTTCATTACACGGTCTCCTGGCAGGTTTTAGGTAGCTGTCGTCAGGGTGGGTTACATAAATAGGCAATACTAAACAAGAGCAGGACAAAAACCAACAGCTGTTCAATGTGTATATGACAAATGCATGTTTTAAAGCAGCAGACTACATCATCATTTTACATGTTTACACTCATCTGAGTTTAGGAAACAGTGACTGCAGGTAAACATTTCACTGTATATGAGGTATCTACAGAATCTGATCCATGTCAGCGGTGTGAGCGTTTTTAAGATATCTTTTCTTGATTCTTTAGAAAAATAAAAAATATTTTTAAGAAAACAAACTTACCTTCAGGTGGGGAAGGGTTGTTAGCTTTGAATACAACTGAAGCGTAGTTGACCTCCTCCTCCGCCATCGCCACCGTCGTTCTGTTGGTTTTTATCTGACTAGTAGGCGCAGAAGTAGCTCTGACCCCTCCAGAGCCTCCTCATAGGAGAACTGCTGTTTCCCTCTGTTCAGCTGAGTCTGTCATTCGCAGCCTTGAAATGAACAACTTCTGCTTTTGGTTGAGAAAGTAATTTGCATCCATTACTGGCTGGATATGAACTTCACAGTGTGTTCCTGTATTGAGAAAATAAAATGATAAAAGCCAATATTACAAACAGGAAGAGGCTTGCTAATATTTAACTTTGGATGTTTGCTTGTCTGGAAACAATTCATGCTGTTTCCAGAACATCCAAATCGACTCACCCACAGCGGTGATAAAGTTTTAGTGGTTTTGACTTGACTGACTCAACTTCTCTGTGTGGTAATTAGTACCTGCAACAACTCACACATTTCCCCCACTCACTGTGAGACTGTGCTGTACTCACCAATGCTCACAGACAGTAAACGTCCAATATGTGTAACATGTGTCAGCTTCTTTCAGCCAGACCAGTAGATTTGGTCCTGGTTCAGCTATTTTTGTGGTTTGTCAAATTGCTGTTTTCTAGGCCAGGTCTGCACTGAGAGGGATTTTGATCTTATACACCCTCCATGCTGGTCCAGGGCAAGATGTCTTGGTAACTACTGGCCCCAATGCCACTAAATGGACTTGTGTGGATGTAAAGTCACTTGCTTTCTTATACAGTATACAGTAACATGGTTACAGATATACATTTTAAGACAACTTCATGAGTTCAGCTGCTTTGAAAGAGGAAGTCAAATATACAAAATCAATTTTCTTGGTTTTATTTCTTTGTCTTTGCTTGCTTTTGTAACTAAAATATTACATTTGTCAATATGGATCTGAAAATTGAATTGAATTGAATATATTGCCTCTTTATCAGAGGTAGAGGAAGCTTTAAAATGTTGTGATACTTCACTGATGCCGTCACAGAGTAACACCTCTGGAGCAGCACTGCCTCAAAGCCACTTGATCTTGTTAAATGTGGGTCATTATAACAGAACCGGTCTTGTAAGGACGTCCTTTTGAACTGAAAGTTACACTACTCACAAAAAGTTAGGGATATTCAGCTTTCACATGAAGTCGATTCACATTGAGCAGAAATGAAGAAATTACCATTGCATGCTTCTACTTAAATGCCCTACTTTCATGATATAATATCACTGTAGCATGAACTTTTTACATTTTCCATAAATTTCACCCGAAAGTCGAATATCCCTAACTTTTTGTGAGTAGTGTATGTCAGTGGTTGTTGTAGTGTTGAGAGATGCCCACTAGATGGAGATGGGTTGGCCTAACCAGACTTTTAATGAAGACTTTATTATTATTGCTATCTGCGTGTGAATGAATTCCCTGTACTCTGCAGATACTGTAGGTTGTGCCTTGTGTGTTTGGTTTTGATAAGGTCATGGTATTCACACTTTATTTGGTTTAATCATTAACTAACTTAACTAAATGCAGTTTCCAAAACTGATGAAAATAGATTCAGAAGTACGTTCAGAGCGCGGCTCGGCAGACAGCGGAGGAAGATCTTCATGCACAGCCACAACTGGTCTCATAAACACTCATAAAAACAGACTCCACACGTCCTGAAGTCACAGTCAAGAGTTCCTTTTTAACAAATTGTGAAAGAAGGTGTGTGTCAAGCTGGAACTGTATACCGTATTATCACTATTGTTCTATCCGTATTTATAGTTTTTAGTACGTTTGAGTACTTGTATATAAAATCACCCTGAGATACTTGCAACTTTCAGCTAGAGGATGTTAGAAACTTTGATGTTGTGTAATCCTTTAGTTGGTTTCTTTTTTCAATTAGATGGTTAGCTTCACTTGTCCGTGTCCCCATTTTCATTTCCGGCAGGTTAGATGACAGTGGTGTTTTTTTTCTCAGGTCTCCCCCCCAAAAAAACTCTTAGACAACTTCAGCTCATTCAGAATGCTGTTGCTGTTGTAAAGTCATAACTAACAAACGTGATCACGTCACACCTTTTGTCCTCCCGTGTGTCATATATGATAGAGTTTAAATGGCTGCTGTTTGCCTGCAGATCTCTGGTTGAGGATCAAAATACATCTCTGACTGTTTTACCGTACCAAAGCGTTCTACTTTGGCTGAACCTCAAGCACTAGCAATTCCCACCTTGAACATACACATCTGGACTTCTCTATATTTCTGTTTTTCTGATCACTTTCATCACTCATTTCTGTTGTTTTTTTTAGAAGAACTTCAGAGGTAGAGAGTGATGACATGCAGCAGAGGTCTGTGGGAAGATCAGACTGGTTGGGTTGCAACTAAATGGTCAGTATCTTAAACCTCTAGGCTTTCTATGCTTTTCATTGCATGTTATATCTGACTTACAGTGATATACTGTCAGTCAAACTGTACTCTGGTGTCTTTTACTGGGTTTACTTTTAAAGACGTTTGAATGTCTGTATGTAAAATCCTTCACCTTCTGCCCAGCGGATGTTTTCCTCAGCTGGGAAAAAAGTGCCAGTGGTGAAAGAGTTAAACTTGGAAATTACATCACTGCCTCTCGCTGGCCTTTCCCATCTCATCCAGCCCTCCTGCTCCACCCCTCCATCTCATCTCTCCTCCACCATTCTTTCCACTCTCTCCCTCTCCAGCCCTCAGTCTCCTCCCTCTCCATCCCTCCTCCCCCGCTGTCCGTGTGCCCGGCCCCTTCATTAACTCTAGTATGAAAGGGAAGCCTCTTGCTGGCAGTCAGACCACCAGAGCCTCACAGGACCCTCGCTCACACAAGAACGCCCCCCCAAACGCAGACTCAAGCCAGGAAACGGAGATACAGTTGGCTGCCAAATCATAATCAGTGAGCGAGGCCTCGGTTTGCCAAATCTCTTTATTTTATAACACTGACATGGAGCTCCACAGTGTGCACAAAACCTTTCACCATAGCCACCTGGGTGAGGAGAAGCACCAGATGCTGAACCTGAACCGACGCCTGGAGACGTACCTGAGCCGGGTCAAACTCCTGGAGGAGGAAAATGCGCTGCTCGCAAAAGAGATCCAAACTCTGAGGCACAGCAATCACGGAGCCTCGACACGAAGGAAGGGCCTGGAGGAAGAGCTGCAGCAGGCCCGACTGGAGGTGGACGTGGCCTGGAGGGACAGGGTCCACACGGAGCTGGAGGTCGGCAGGCTGGTCGAGGAGCTCCAAGCCCTGGACCTGCACAGGCAGAAGGAGGCTCAGGCTCAGGTCAAGACCAAGACGAAGCTGGAGCAAAGCAGGAAGGCGCTGGAGGAGGAACAGAGGGCACAGATCTGGCTGAGGGAGAAGGTCAGTCAGCTGGAGCATGAGATGAGGCTCCTAATTCAAACCCATCAGGAGGATGTGGCCCACTTGGAGGCCTCTTTGACCCATTCCAGAGCCACAATGCCACCCACTTTGGCTCAAAGGGGCAACCAGACACCAAACCTCCTACAGCTGGGACAGGAGTACTCTCAGAGCGCCACCAAGGCATGGCAGGAGGCAGCGGAGGCCTATCAGGGGCAGTTAGCTCGGCTAGAGGAGTCACTTAACCAGGCCAGGAGCCGTTTAACCCGAGTGGGCCAGGAGAAGAGCGAGAGCCAGCTGAAGCTCCAAACCCTGCAGAAGGAGATCGCCTCAGCTCATGACGTCAGGCTGCATCTGGAGAAAACTGCAGCCCAACAGGAGGACAGATACAGCCAGGAGATCCAGCAACTCCAGGTGAGAGCACAACATCCATACCTGCCGGGATGCTACAGATCCTAATCACTGTAAACATCCCTGAAAAACTCACTGTAGTTCTCATTTGATAAGTGGATAAAAATGGATGATCGCCATTGATTCATTAAATAATAATTTCAGCATTGCAGAGAACTTCATATATATATATTTATACATCCTCATCATCATAGTGTCAGTTGATCAATATATATTATCATAGGGGAGATAGATTTTCTGCTCTCTAAAAGAGTCCATGTGAATTATTGCTTTAGATTGTTTTTAGAGAAGCTGTGAATAGTTGTTTTTTTTTGCAAATTGGGGAACTTCTAACGTGTGAAAGAGTCTTCACAAGGCATCCACTGTTGCTCATGAGATGTGCAATCTCTCACAGTGCATAGTCATAGCTTGATACGGCACAAATAGGCACAGTCTAAAAGGACGCAGTGACAAACCACAGGGGAATGTGAACAGTTGTGCTACATGACTGGTCAGGTTTTAAAAGATCAAATACTTGCTCACCCGATCTTTTTGTTCTCACTATAATGACCACATGATATTTTGATTTATGTTTTTATATCTCATTTTCTGGCGAATATTCAAGGCCTTTAGTAACATGCCAGATGCCCCACTGAAGGCTTTAAGGAGCATTTGTGATCTCTCCTCCCAGGAGCTTTCCTCCCTCAGTATGCTCATTTAATATTCTGATGGAGTGAAAACACTGGCGCCTGAAAGAGACCGAGGGACTACATATTCATAGGTTGGGGCTGATTGGATTAGTTCTGGGTCACAGTGAAGGCTGAAGGATGAAGGACCCAAATTAAGAGCGCTTTTTAGGAAAATGCTGCTTTCTCCCACAGACGAGTAGCAACAAGGTCTAATAAACAAAACGGTGTGAAAGGTCAAACATGAAGTGAACCCACAGAACATGTACCACAAAGAAAGTTTATTTTTACCAAATATACTCCACTGTGAGAATGCTTTCATACCTTTTTTTTTAACCGCTTCCCTTTCCTGTTTGACTTCCTGTTTTGGCAGGAGCACTTGGAGGGCCTGGAGGCGGAGAAAGAGGAGCTGGGCCAGCAGATCGATGGTCTCCTCCTGGAGAACCGCCGGCTGCTGCAGCTGAAGATGTCTCTGGGCCTGGAGGTAGCAACGTACAGGTACTGTCAGGAAATGACTTTTCCAAGATGTAGGAGGTTCCTGAGCAAAGCAGTCACCATCTCTGCCCCTGGTACACTGGGAAGGGTTCGCCTGGCTCTGTCCAAAGTAAATTTGTGATTTTAGTTATGTGTTGACAAAACTAAGTTGTATATAAATATCTTGCAGCCACAGGGGGAGTCAAGATATGAAAATATTGCAATATAATAAAACATCAGTATCACCAGTGATTCTGTGATACCCGCTGTAATGCAAAACCAATAGAATCTGACACATAACATCTAACTAAAGAGGAAAATATACTGTACTCCTAAAAATATACAATATGATATTGATTATTTATCCCAAACCTAATGATTGTTAGGGATTTCTGTAGGAGTCTTATCAGATTGTGCATTACCTGCAATACACTGTGTCTGTTGCCTGTAAAAGAGTCTCATAGGTGTAAATATATAATCTATTCATTCACAGTAAAAAAGCACTTTTCTCTTTGCACTTTTCTTCATCCCAAGGGAAAAGAGATGTGCAGGGTTCGTTGTTTGATTGATTCGGCTATTGACTGTCTACTAACATGTCAGATACGTTTTCTGTTGTAGAAGTCAGCCTTTGTGTTGACTTTGACTCTTCATAATAGGATGGCTTTTATGAAGTGTCAGTCACATCGCTGTGAAGAAGGAGAAACTTTGGCTTCACACTGTGATGTAAAAGCATTAAAACGTCACCAGGGCGGATGATCTGAGGAACTTACCTGTTTGATGTCGGAGAGGTGTGGGATGAATGTTGCATTTAATGTTGATTTCAACATGTTTGTTAAAAGGCGCCTCACTGACAACGTCATGGGAACTGAAATCACGTGTTTCCTTTGTCTTCATAAGTGAAGAAGATGATTAAATCGTATTATGGTCACGTTCCAAACTGTTGCTCATATATGGTTAGCTGTTTATTTTAGAAATACATCTCATACTCTATACTATCATCACTACCATGTCGATTTAGATGATTCTAACGCTGCTGCAGACAAGCACCCTCCAACTTATCCACTATGGGGCTCTATAGTGGTGTCTCCTTTCTCCTTCTCCCCCCTCCTCAAAATATTGACCCTCACCCTTCAGTGAGAAGCTACCGATTTAGGAGCTATGGGAGTCTTGAATAACAGCAGAGGGGAGGAAAGACTAGAGGACACATTTCAATGCCATTCACTGCACATGGAGTCAAACAGGCTCCTGTGAGGAAGTGCAGACACAAACGTGCACTAAACTGCTAGACATGCAGCTCATTAAAAGAGTGTGTGTTGGAATGGAGACTTGTGTGTTCCACATGTGTGAATGGAGACAGTCGTATTAGTGCTGCATGGGCTGCTTCTAATATCTGCTGCCACTGCATGTGTGTGTGTGTGTGTGTGTGGAATTGATGGCAGAGGTTTGTGCGCTGCAGATGGCTCCTCAATGGCAGGCCCTTTCCTTCATTACCATAACAACAGACCTCAGTCTGTTCCTGCTGCTCAAGAGCAACAAAAGTCGCCCCCCACCCACCGCTCTGTGTGCGGCATCATGTCGGCATTCACCCGTTTATGGCTCATTGTAATTTTAAACGTCGCAATATTCCCGTGTTGTGTTTTAGAGCTGCGCAGCTTCAGGATGTAACCCCCCTCTCTTGTTGTCTGTCTCTACAGAGCTTTGCTGGACAGTGAAAGCCTCAGGGGAGACATCCCTTTGTTAAATCAGCCAAGAAACATTTCCATCACAGGTAATTGAAGTAAACAATATTAATACGGCAGCAGCATGTCAGTGACTCACTGCTGCAGTGTTTATAACCTCAATGTGTTGCATAAATCCTCTCCTTTATCTCCACGCTCCTTGCTACATTAATACTCCCCCTTTGTAAGGGTAGAATCTCACTAACTAAAAGCCCCTCAGAGTGGGGGACATGTTTGATACAATTTGTAATCGCATTAGTCTAACTGGGCAGGGTGGGTGGGGGTCTTGGCTAAGGGAGCTGAGGTAGGCACTTTGGGTCCTGTAACGCAAGCCACCTAAGACAGTCCCCAAAGGTTATTGAGCCATATGGCTTTGCTTTCCGGTAACTTAGACAATGGTGAAAGGAAATGACGATCAATATCTCCCCATTAGTGTCCGACCTCCATTGAATAACATATGTTTTAATAATGCTTTGGGGAGGCAGGTTCTCCACAGTATCTCTGTCACATTAAGAGTACTAAGGATGATTTGAAATATTGTGCGGAGATATCAAATATCATAGGAAACAGTATATTTGGCAGCACTGTTACATTTAAATGTGTTGGTTTCATTTCGATGTCAAGTCAATGTATTCAAGAGACATCAATGCAAGTCATTATTATTACAGTAGGTTAGTTCATTGTGTATTCATGAGCTCTGCTCCTGTCCTCCACAGATGCAGTTTTCAGTCCTCAAGGGGTTAAAAAGAATTACCAGACCCAGCTGTCTGCTAGCCACAAGACCACTTCCCTCTCATCTGTCCGTGGAGTAACAGGAACAGGGTCCACAGCGATGACTGCAGCACCCATCTGGAGTAGAAAACCTGTAACCCTCACTGAAACTCCAAAGATTTCCATGAAAGCTGCATATGAAGACACATCAAAGTCAGCAACACTGGAAACCCCCTATCCAAAAATACTGCAAGATGGAGCCGTTGAAAACTTCAGACCTCAGGAGGTTCAGGAGAAAGTCACCTATGCTGAGCCTCTATCACCTCCTAATGAGGAGGCTCTTGCTGATACAACATCAGGGGACAAAGAAGGCGAAGAGGACTCGAACAACGTTGGTGTTGAACCTCCTGCGGAAAGACCAGTAGTGGAGTCAGTTGTCAGTTATCAGGTTGAGTCTGGCCTCAGTACTGAGCCACCTTTCAATGATGAAGTTAGTCAGCATCAGTTTACCACACCCAACCTTACACCATACCACGTCAGAATGACAGAGGAGCCCTGTGCTTTCTCAGATGACTCTGATAAGGATGCACCTTTAGAAATACCTGCTGAAAAAGAAGATATGCAGGAGCCACATGCCCCATTTGATGCATGGGTAGAGAAAGAGTGTACAGACAAAGAAGTAGAGCATGTGCAAGAGGAAACCACAGATTCTGAAACCGAGGCGATACTTGAACCAAACTTCGAATCCCGGACTAGCAGTCCATTGTCTGAATGTGAGCCTGAAGAAAGCATGTTTAACACAGACTTCAGCCGAGATGAAAACATCTTCAAAGAGGACGCAGCTGAGATAAGACAAGAAATAAGTAGTTCTATAGTCGGAACAAATGAGACGGATGTTGAGGATAAGTTGTACCCTGATGGAGAAGAGATGGATACATGGGACAGCGTAATAGAGCGGAAGGTGGATCTGAATACAAATGATGGCATAAAAAAGAATGAAGAAGAACGACAGCACGCTGAACCAGAGGAAGACATATCGGCAAGAGAACAAAAGCATGAAAAGAGAGGAATTAGACTGGATGTTGCCACAGATGTACAGCAAGACGACAACGTGGCCTCTTCACTGATGGACACGCAAGTAGATGATGATGGACCGAGTGCTGCGTTAGACCAAGAGCATGCACCGCTTCCTGATGATGAAGAAGACAATGAAGAGGAGGACTCTCAAAATGTCTCTGTTTCCTGGAGGACCGAGCTGGAGAGCGACAGCTACGCTCAGGAAAACACTCTAGCTGACACTCGTCCTCTGATTCGATACAAGAGCGATGAGACTGACGTAAATACTCAGGCGTCACACATGGATGAGAGCGAGTCTTCAGAAGGTGATCCGGAAAAGAAGATCGGAGAGACGGGAACTGGAATGTGGAGTGAAGGCAAGTCAAAGAGATTTGGAACTATGGAAGATCTGTGCGAAGAAGTTGAAGGGGAAGCGCTGGATGAGGAATATGATCTGGGATATGCTCACAGTGAGGACAGGGGTGTTGGCCCTGGTATGACTGCAAGTGATCACGCTGCACTGGTGAATGATACAGAAAAAACAGAAGAAATTATCAGAAAAGTCAGTGAGGGACATTCGGATGAAGAACTCACCAAACTCATGGTACCCACAAATGTGGACTACGATGAGGAGTTGGAGACAGACAGACTTGTGGAACAGGAATTAGAAAACCTCGCCACAGACAGCTACAGCGCTCGCTTTGCACAGCAGCAGGTCAGAGAGAGTGAGGAGATGCTACATCTGCAGGACAAGTCTGTCGAGGAAGTGACGGAGCAAGAAGAGGCTGCAAAGACAAGAACGCAGGACATTATAGATCAACCTTATGAGAACTTATATTTCAGTGATCCGTCAGTAGTAATGCCCCAAACAGACACTCTGGCTGATGAGGAGGTCCAGCATGAAGATCAAAAAGCTATAGATGCTCCAGAGAAAAGAGAGGAAGAGGATGAACACAATGAGTCCATGGTGACACATACTGATGTAACAGAAGGTCACTCTGGCTTCAGGGACTTCATCAGCAGGCCTGATATAGAAGAAATCAACAGCTCAGAGGAACCTAACTTACAGGTAACAGCAGATCAGGTAAACCTGCAGGAGGTGGCTGTCCCCACTGAGGTGAAAGAGGTTGCACCTGTGGAAGTATCCAGCGTATCTCAAAAACATCTAATTGAGGATGTTGCAGACTGTCAGGAATTTCCAGAAGTTCCAGAAACAGCTGAATGGGAAGTCCTAGAGAACCTAATTGAGGACTTTGAAAACAGAGATCAGAATGAAGATGTAGAAGGTGATAATGTGCCTGAATCAGCTGAAAGTTATCTCCCTGACGACGGAGGCTCTGGTCAGGGCGTTGTGACATTTAAAGAGGAGCCCCTCAAGATTTCCCCCGACAGTGTACCTGATGAAAACGATATATTTGTGGTGAAGGACTCAACAGAACTATTGAACACAAATGGCAAAGACAACGACCTCCATGGTTTCTTTAGCTCTGGTGTAAAGAATGACTACTGGGTGTCGTCCTTGGAGACCGGTGCCACCTATCAACCAGATGATGCCTATAATGAAGCAGCTGAGCAAACCAATCAGAATCTAGGGTTTGCTGACAACTTGGTTTGGGGGAATCTGGAAGACCCGAATGTGGTTTACAGGAACTCCAGGATGGATATCGAGTCAGCCCTGGCCGCGAAGAAAGAGCAGGAGCAGATGCATTCGGAGGTGAAGCAGGTGGAGGAGCTGGTCCATTCTGAGGAGTCTGAAGTTGAGGGTGAATCCTGGTCATCTGGGGAGGAACCGGTAGAAGAAGTAGTGAGAAGTTTGAGTTAAAGCAGTTTTAGTGTTAGTCAGAGGAAAAATACGTTTTCTTTATACTGTAGTTACTATGAAAACCAAAGTGGTGCCTTGGTGCGCACCTCAGTGACACTAACCACCAATGTGCCAATTCTATCCATAAAGATATCGATCGTTTCCTTACGCTGACACATTCGACTAACCGTTTTTTCTTCTATGTTAATTGTTGAGACTCTCCAGTCTTTCAGTGTGCATGTTATGGACGGAGGTTGGGCATTTCTGCATGAGGGACCAGCATGAAGACAGAACAAAGAATGTCGTTTGAAAGTCAGAGTGTTTATTGATTGCTGCCTAATCTGATTTTACTGACTGATAGAAATCAATGAGACCAGAAGGGAAAGATTCCTCGCAGAGCTGCTATTTCACATCGTATCAATCAGACAGTGTGTTATCTGATCTCCCTGGACAACAATCGACTGTTTTACACATGTATTGATTTAAATGGTTGGTTGTTTTTAAAGTCTTTTGTTAAAGATGACGTAAACTTATTTGGATAAGCAAACTGTTTTGTTTGTATTTGGCTGGTCTGTATTACACTTCCTTTTGTGTCCATCCATATATGCTGCGGTACATTTACAGTCTAAAAATAAACTGTAGAATCATGGTATGCCCCGAGTCTCTTTGTTTGAACATTTATCTTGTTTGCTTGCCAAAATAGGTGTAAGCAAATATTTGATAAAGGCATCTCATTTTTATTTAGACCATTACAATCTGTATTTCTTTTCTACTTATTACAATACAGCCCGCTGATAACTGAGCTGATATGTTGATGCCAGAGTTTCTAGTTTCTGGTGAATTGATCTTAGCATCTTGGAGAATTGAGTTTCCAATACTAAATGAATAATTCATGAGTATTTACTTGGGTTTAAATGGAGCTGCTCTTTCAAGAAAAAAAAAATATTTTCCCTATAATGGGCGTGAAATTACATTGTTCTTTCCAGGAAACTTCATAGAAAATGATCTAAATTATAGACCTATAAAATAAAGCGTTACCAGGGTAATTATGGAACCATGCCATACCTTTACTATCAAATACCAAATTTTGTCAGTGACTATGGGGCTGAAAACTATCTGAATGTCTGTTATCTGAAAGAGGGAACTGGTTAGTGATGACTGATGAGACGGGCCTCTAAAAGCATAAACCTTCAACTCCTCAAGGCGAGGTCAAGAAACCAGCTGCTTGCTGCCTTCCAGAAACATCCTTCTCTGTTTCCTTTCAGGTTTTCATTGAGGAAGACTGAAGCTGTGTGTGTGTGTGTGTGTGTGTGTGTGTGTGTGTGTGTGTGTGTGTGTGTGTGTGTGTGTGTGTGTGTGCCTTGACTTGGCAACATCCCAGCTGCACTGACCTCAAAGCAGGCAATCTAACAAAGCAGCACCGGGGCCCTCCACAAGCAAACAGCCTTCCCGTGAGACGGCCGAGGAAGAAGTACGAAAGCGGGAACAATGTGTGACCTCACCCCCCCACCCCACCCCCCTCCCTCCACTCCCCTCGTCATTCATTAGTCTCTTTGCCAAACAATGATGGCTATTTTAGCTGGTGCTTGAGTCCCCGCAGCCCAAATCTGCCCAATGAGAGATTCAGCGAGGAAGGAAACCGCAGACGGTCGCATTCCCTGTGACAAGGCCGGAGTGCTGGGAAGGCATTACGGCAGCTGTCTGGCATGTTCCTGCCCCCCCCTCCCCCATCAATAGAGCTGTCCACTATACAACAGCGATAAGAAGGACTTCATTGATGCCTTGAGAGGAGAGCAGTAACTAAATGATTCATTTAATCTGAATTATAAACCAATAGTTTCTCTACCTGCTGGTAATAATGAGATATTTTGTGTTGTCTCAGGTCTGAATAGCCTTCATGTTAACTTGTATGTTGAACAAATGCCAATGTGGTGACTGGAGGCTTTGCTTAAGGCCTTGAAGGACGTTTTAGTTTGTGTTGTGAGTGAGAGCGTTCATTTGGCCTTATGTCACATCATCAATTGTCCTTTACAATCTCAAAGGGAATATTTGATTAATTAAAACTTGTTTACTACTAAAAGTATGACAAATGTATCAGATTTAAGATCCTTTTACATTGTAGTTTTACAACCTTTTTACCTTAAACAATCAAAATCCAACTTGATCAATTTCTACTTTAGTTTTATCTTCATGTGTGCACGATAGCACAACCAACCTTTTATATTTTATATAAGAGTTCATTAAAGGAGTTTGGCTTTAACTAGTAAGGCTACATTTAAAACAATGGAGAGCCAATGAGCATCAAGGGAACCTGCTATTCTTGAAATACACAAGAGTTTGTGTAGTTAAAAGTTAAGCGCTGAAGACGCTTGGCACAAATTAGTAGTTACAGCTAATTCATTCTAGGGGGGGGGTCTCTTTTTTTGATAGCTGCATGAATCATTTTATTCTTTGGCAACTAAACGCAGTAAAACTCTGCAACTGAGGGTCAAACCAACTGTCAACAACACGAGCATGTGTGCCAAGTTTTCACGAACAAGCTCCCTGGTTACCACAAAAGCTGGCATAGCTGCTAAGTGTTGTTACGTTTGAGCAGTTAGGACCGTGTTTTTTAGCCAATTACATGCAGAAATATCTGAACATGAGCACCAGACCAGACTTCATTTTGTTCTGCCTGGCTTTCAAAAAAGAGATTATGTTCTAATTTCTTAGAAGCTGCAAGAGCACATCCTCGGGTCTTAATAATTGCGTGCTACCAAAGGCACCCATCTCACCGGAATAAACTACATTTAAGTTGAAAATGCCTCCAAAGTCTGCTTAAGGCATCGACACCCTCGACTGCTCCAGTCGTGACCAACGGCCACTGGATTAACACGGGGGAGGTGTGTTTGTATTAGTCCATTAAGAGAAACGTAAACCTCTTTTAGCTCTTTGTGGTAGTGTGTGTGTGTGTGTGTGTGTGTGCACATCTGCCATCCGTCATCCCGTCTCCATTGATTTACTCCAGATGTCATGGGTGTAACTGGTGGAGGAGCTGCAGAGCTGGACTGAGGAGCAGGTGTCTTCACTGGGCTCTCCCACTTTACATCCCCATTATATCAGAAAAGGCATGAAGGAGTAATCATGTGATGCCACTGAGTCTTAAACCCTGCAAGAGGCTCAATTATGTGCAGCTAACGTGTTGAGTATTATTTGAATTATAAGTTTATCCCGGTGGTTTCTCTAGAAGAATCAGAGGGTCTGTCTGCTTGGGAACACTTTCATAGCAATTAAATAATGAAATGCAGTATCTTGAATGTCATTTTGACCTTTTGGACATTGAGTATGGTGCTCGTGGAGATTGTGTAAGAGTTCATCCTCTGGGAGCAAGAATATGCTCCGTAATGTAACATTTTTACTTGGTTCTACAAGAAAAGTGAGCAGGTCACCAAAAATATTAGGATTTATCTAATGTTTTTTTTATGAAAATTTGGCCGTCAATTTTAGAGATGTCTTGCTCTGTCCCTCCGTCGTCAATACATAATCAAAAGACAGCGTGGTAGCCATGGTTACGTGCATCGTTACACATACCTCAAGATCACATCCATGACAGAGACCTTCTTTACCTCATTAACCAGTTCCTTTACACCGTCACAACTTACACTAATAAAACTGTAGTTTTACTCTAATTACTTTTCAAATCCACTACTTTATGTTGTTAGAGCAGAATTTGTACTTGACTGCTTCCACAGGCAGAGACGTGCAAGGTGCACTGAAGACGCTGGGTTCATTTCAAAGCGCAGAGCGAGAGATGAGTTGCCTCTGACCACAATGACAAAGGAGGTGAAATGCAGAATGGTTTCGTGTGTCCCTCGTGAGTCATTAGTTCCCTATTTGCGGTCTGACAGGTGATCCACGATGCTTCCACTCAAAAACTATTTCCAACTTTTTGCACCTCGTGCTCCAAGCCCCTCCGCCCCGCCTAAACACCAGGAATTGTCTGTCTCTGTGTAAACAGAGCTTAAGGCATCTGACAGTATTACAACGCTATCAAATCCTGCCTATCATGTCATCAGTCAGCGGCCTGCATCGAAATAGAGCCGAGGTTGCACTGCGATGTGCAATCTGCTCCTGACAGCTGCAGGTTGGTTTAGTGATCCAGGATGAGCGAGACTGACCCGTGAATAGAAAATAAAAAATCCTCCATGAGAACAATATTAAAGGCTGTGACCTGGATGTTGGAGCCCACAGTCGTCTGCTTTAATACTGACGAGGGCTGGTACTGTATCAGTAGGACTGATTCTTAGAAATCAGGGTTTCATTTGATTTGATCTGAAGATAAAAGTAATCTGGCACCCAGTTTGACCTTCTGTCAAAAGATGGTGAAGCAGCAGCAGCATCTCCAGATCATCACATTTTAGCTCAAAAGATGCTTAAATGAACACAAAATAGTGACTTAATTCAGAATTAGGGGTTTTTATATCCATATAGATTCAGTGTGGAGTTACTCTGTCAGGGTTCTTCTGCAGCTGCTTTACAGAACCTAAAAGCTTAAAGATAATTTAGAGTGTGTTAGATAGAAGACAGAAATAACAGCACAAATACAGGAACACTGCTGGTGTGTGTGTGTGTGTGTGTGTGTGTCGGCCAGCAGATGCCCACACAGTAATCTAATCAGTGTCTGGAAATGAAGTTAGATGTGCGCTGGCAGACAGGCCACACCCATGAACACAGAACACAGAGGAAGGCAGAGAGGAAGATGATGACTCACATCCAGTCCTCCACTTCTCCGTCGCTCAGCAACCACAAAACCAAATTCTCAACAAAGAAACTAGAAACTATGAAAATCTATTCAGTCGCACGCGTTTAAATGTATGAAGCACTCACGCTGAAGATGTGACACTTCAGAGGTTTTAACCCCTGAAGTGTAGAAAGATGAGACCACCCTCAGAGAAATGGCTGCCTTCTTCACTCAGGGGCAGGAAGAGGAGGGGTGACTGTTGGACAGACAAGGCCAGGACGGGCCAGTTGGACGTCTGGCTGAGCCGTCTGAGAGTGTGTGTGGTTATTATTAGTGGAGTGTGTGTGTCTGTCCGAGACGTGGACAAACCAGCTGGCCGTGGCAGCTGACGGCCTGCGGTCAGCTCAGTCAGTCCTGGGTGGGTCGGATGGGTTGGAGGAACAATTGTGCGGGTTTTCCTTCTTTGCCACCAGCTTTACTTCCTCCTCTGTCTTCTCTCTGCAGTCCAATCCTCAGGATTAGATCAATAAAAAGTCAAGTGATGTGAAAACGTAAAACTGGTGGTCAATTAAACAACTTAAAAATGACCATAAAACCTTCTTAAACTCCTGCTGCATGAATCCAGTCTCGGGCAGTGGTGGAGGGAGTCTTCTGCTGCTTTCCTTAAACCCGGCTTCATTGTTTCTTGATGCGTTTGGCCGCTTGGAGCAAAACAAGCTGTAAACTCATCATTGACATATCAACACCAGTAAGTAAGAAGTAAAAAGCTAATGTTATAAACTATAAAAACTCCACCACGGTCACATTACTTCCCCACCACTGAGCTTCCAACCTGTAAGATAATATAGACATATAGACATTTCTCATTTAGCTAGCTGTTAGCGACCTCGTTTTTACACGTAAAAGCCTCAAAATTCAGGAGTAGGATATCTACTGATGCTTGTGTTCACCACATTTCAGGCATCAAACCAAAACCCATTCAAAAAACGATTGACTTGGAGACGAGGGAACCGGGAGTGTTAACATGCTGACTCGTGTCCGGGTGCATTTATTTGGTCAGTTTGTGTCCAGCTGATGAATATAAGTCCAGTATTCACTCTCCTTTTAGCTCTGTCTTTGGTCTCCACCAACTCCATTTAGCTGCCGGATGCTCCTTTTTGTTCACCAGCTGGTCTCCAACTGCGTCCGTCTGATGATGATGATGATGATGATGAGAGCGAAAAGTTGTGTCGAACCAAAAGACACTAAAACAGAGAGCTCACATTACATGAAGCCATTTGATCCAGTGTTGATATAAAAATATTATTAGTGCAAAACTACAATGTAAAAATGTTCTACTAAGAGTAAAAGTATTGCATTAAAATGTTTACTTGAGTAAAAGTACAGAATCTTATTAGAATCCAAAGTGAAAGTACTTTGTTATGCAGAGTGATCCCTGTTTTTATTTATTATTATTATATAATTATCACTGATGCGTTCATGTGGAAGCAGCATGGTCCTTAAACTTAACCTACTTAAAACTTAAATTTTTCTCTGTATAACAACAAGTAGCATGATATTGAAAAACTCAAGTACCGTTTAATTACGCAGTACTTGAGACATTGGTGGCCTTCGTAACACATTTTTTGAGTGTAAAATAAAAATGACCAAAACTGTTTGTATTATTTCTGTTTATATTATTTCTCCTCAGGTCATTAAAGTCGACATACACACTGTTTTTCCTGTGATCACAAAATAATGGTCCTTTGTTGTCACTGACTGTAAAGCTGTGTTTAACTATTATCACAAAATAATTATCTTAGATTTTCAGTTTTGACACTTTATGTGGAGATGAAGGAATAATTGCTTGTTATGTTGAGATAATAAGACAACCAGCGTTCTTGTGATTTGTGTCGAGGAAACAAGCCTGTTATATTGAAAAGTCATGTAATCACAATGTTTAAAAATAAATACGCGATGTTTAAAACCTTCTGTAATGCTGTCTTCTCTTGCTTTAGTATGAACGCAGTCTGTAAGTTGTGTTTTATGTTGACGCCAATGGTACAAAGTCTCTTCAGCTTCATTAAAGTGCCTTTGAACTCACTTTTGTCACATTATTTTCTTTATTTTAGTTTCTTGAAGGCAGAGTGACTTCACAGCTCCAAGGTAAGAAACATATTCACAGATTATTCACAATATGTGCAACATATTCATCCTTAGACCTTCAGCTGTTTCTGTCCCTGACCTTTGACCTGAGGAGGAGGAGGAGGAGGAGGGCAAGAACAGCTTTTTTCTCCTTTGGAGATCAACTGAATATCACATTTCATTGATCTGCAGTTAAAGTGGCTCAATGAACAAGCATCAGCTAAATAACACACATGAAAAATGTTTTTCATTCATTTCTGTGTTAGAATTGAACTCTGTGGTTGTTCAGCTCGAGTCCATCGAAGTGGTCAACATTTAAAATTTAAAATCCAATGATCCAAATATCAAAAAAATGTCAAAATAAAATACCAAACCTTCTCTGCAATTCCGCCTACGTCTCACAAATCCAGGTGTAGCTTTTAAACAATCATTTATTCTTCATTTAGAAGTTGAAGTCTGCTGAAAATGTCATGTTACGACGTTTTTTAAAGCTACTCAACTGCAGCAAGTACAGCCATAAAAATCCAGCATGAAGTTCTAATTTACCAACGCATTGCAAAATATGCATTTGCATTAAAGTAATGATACTTTTAGTTTTGGTTCTTAAGAGTCGAGCACTTACTAAAAAAAAACCTCACGTCTTAAAATTAAGGTTTCTGGGTTGAGACTGTTCTTTCACCGTCTTTGGCAAAAAGAAACCAGATTAACAAAAAACACTTGACTCGTGAGCAGCCTCCACTGCATCCCCGCAGCCTCCACTGCATCACTGCATCCCCGCAGCCTCCACTGCATCACTGCATCCCCGCAGCTTAATACCAGACATTAGAGTGCCATCTAGTGGTGCCAACATGATACTGCCGTCACATCCGGCCGCAGGGCAGAACAACAGACACTCCCAAAGAACGACACAAACTCAAACTTTTCTGTAGGTCAACTTGTCTATTTAATATATAAAATACGGTAAAACATACGCAAAAAGGGGAGGAGGGTAAGAGGGGACCAATGGATACTTTGGTACAATAACAAACACTTTTTTTTGTAAAAGCAGTATAGAATTTGTAATAACATATCAGTGCATACTTTATTTATGAAAATATACACAAATTGTATATCATTCTCCAAAAACAACAAAAAAAAATTATCTTTACAACAAAAAAGCAGACTAGCCGAACACAATATATTAGCTATAATTTATTTTAAACTTTTTTCTTCAATTTCATTTTTTTTTTCTTAAATGTATTTCTGTGTGGTGTATATTTGTGTCGATATTACATTTGTATTTCCTATAACAAGATTCACTCTTCGCTTGTTTTTAAACGCCCATGCATTGACATCATTGTGTCTGGTCTGAAATAAGTTAGACGTGTCACGCTGCCCCCCCTCCCCCTCCCACCCTCCCCTCCATGTTAGCATGTGCGGACTGAGAGGTTTGTACATTGGACTCAAAGTTGCAGCATTGAAGCGGTTTGTCGCAGTCGACTCGTTCAGCGCCTCCGTCCACAGCCACGCGTGTACTAATATCACTACGCTTGTGTTGTTTGTTTCATGTCATAAAAATCGTGCAACATTAGTAACACCCTTTTTGAAGAAAAAAGAAAACAAATCCCAAAAAGAGAAAACAAAAAATATATTTATAGAATATTTTTATATAATAAAATAAAATCAAATTCCAAATAAAACAAGATGCCTAACCTACACAAATAAACGCAGATTCCTACATCATCATGACAGCTACCATCAGTGAAAGCTGCGGTGATGATGATGATAATAATAATAATATCAATTCTCAGAGAACAATTAAAAACAGACTGTCACCAGCACAAATTAACACTGGAAAGTGAGTGAGACTTCTAAACATCATTATACAGGAGCAAGTATTGTTTTTTCGGGGGCGGGAGGGGCAGGGGGGGGGGTGCAGGTTCTTAAAACTATTTCTCAGCACGATTGTCTTTCTGTTTTTGTGATTACAGCGACCCCTAGTGTTGCTCTACAGAACGTGGCAGGGCTTCACGCGACCACTGACAGCCAAGAACTCCCGCCAGTCACAAAGGACGCCGTGTGGTTAGTTAGTCTGACGGAGCTACAGCTCGCGGACTTGTACGCGGAGTCGACTTGTTTTTCCTTTTTTTTTGTTCAAAGCTCAGGGTACAACAGTCGTAACAGTCAAAGTGTTTACACTCGGGGGGGTGGGGTGAGGGGGGGTTATGTTCACTCTGCCACGCGCTCAGAAAAGCAATATTGACACTCAGACTTGTCACAGAGTGGATGAGTGAGTGTGTGAGTGACAGACGGAGATGAAGTGAGGAGAGGATGATGGGAGTAGCGTGTGATGAGGCTGGGGGTTGTGTGTGTGTGTGTGTGTGTGTGGTGGTGGTGGGGGGGTTGTGTTACCCATGGAAATGACCCCAAAATAATTTGACTTGTTGTCATTTCAGCGCTGACACCCGCTGTCTGGACGGAGTAAACAGAAAAGTAGTGTGTAACAGAAAGTGTGTGTGTGGTTTGTGTGTGTGGGGGGGGCTTGAGATTAAGTGAGTGAGTGACAGGGGTGAGAGGGAGGTGACGAGGGCCTGCCCATGAGAAGGATGTGGTGGCTGGATGTGGTAAAACCCAAAGTCGACAAGTCTGCGTTGGATTTGGGAGGTAGTCATTAAAAGATCAAGACTCGTTCTGAAACCTCCGGCTTAACGACAAACGACGCTCTGCCTCCAAAGCTTTTAACAAACAAATGGACGGAGGCTGAGAGTGCTTTTAGGAAAAAAATAAATACATGAATTTGCACTCTTGACCACTATGTTTCTAAATCTACCCACTAAACCCGAAATCACTCTTTGCCACTTTTAGAGTACAAAAAACGACATCCTTCACATTTCTTTTACCTTCATAGTCTTTTTACCTCTCCGCAATATAAAACTACAGCCAACCAGTGACAGGCGAAGGAGAGGTCCTTTAAATATACATACATGGCTTTTAACAGGAGGAAACGTCAAACCTCGAAAACTGAAAAGGGAGGGGGGGGCATCCTTGGCTCGCTTCATCGTTTGCCGTGTGTGTGTTTGCTCTAGAGTTTGACTGATATGTTCGTGACAGATAAAGCTGCCGTTTTTGTACCGACGCTGCAAATACTCATACTGCTAAAGTCTTAAAGGTGGAGCACCTTTTTTTAAGGGGGGGGTCATTTAGACCATCATGGGAAACGCAACTCTAAACGTCGAACGACAGAATGATGAAATGGTTTGTTCGTTTTTATTATTCATCATTTTGAAATATAAATTAAACAACTTATATAAATAGACCTTTTTAAAGCCCTTTAAGTTGTATTTTTTTACTCATTTTATGAAGTTTTAAATACCTTTAAATGGTACTTTTTGTACTCATTTCTCTTCCTGCCATATTTTGTCTTATAATTAATTTAATTAATTTCTCTTCTGCTTTAATGTTTACGGTTAATTCATTTAATTAATTTCAAACAGGCCACTGTGCCACAATATAAATGGAAGGTTAATGACTGATGGGTCGATGCACAGTAATAAATTATTTAATTTAAACTACAACAGAAAACAGAATTTGGAGGATTTAAATAAAAAGTGCACAAATGTATTTGTATCTGTTGAGTTTCAGATTTTTAATAACCGGCCGGGTCTATCAGTCTAACCCTAGTGAGTGTGTGTGTGTGTGTGTGTGTGTGTGTGTGTGTGTGTGTGTGTCAGGGGTGTTAAGGTAAAGTGCGCTCCATCAGTGACAGAGTCCTAAACATTGTTCACTCCAAACAGTCCGAGTCACCACGGCTACGTCTTCCCTTTCTGCCTCTACAGCGCCCTCTCTTGGCTCGTCGACATATTACACTTTATATACAAGCATAAACAATAATTAAAAAAGAGACCGATCCACTGAGAATTAATGTGTTTGCTTTTTTCGTTTTGTTAAGGGATATCCTGCCAAATATATAGTTAATATATACAATCCCTGTAGTCTCCTGCCGCGGGTGCAGAGCTGCCCTTGCTACCGCCTGAAGCTGTTTAAATATATACTTGTATATGATCTATTTTTTTTTAACCTTCAAAACACCTTATCCCTGTCACACAAAAGCCACAAAGGTTACAGATTGCTTATATACATGGTACCTCACGAATCTCCCCCTTTGAACATCAGCTATCTATTCAAAACACGAGTCGCTTCACAAAAATAATTTCAGCTGTGTGCATTGCAGGTGTGTGTTCAAGGATGAAATTGAGAATGAACATTTGCCCAAATCACTTTGTTAAAAAAACAACCAGTTGAGGTAACAAACCCGTATACACACACACACACACACACACAGACACACACACAGACACACACACACACACCTTTCTCAGCATCTGTAGTTGACAAGATGTGGGCAAAACTATGAGTATCTGCGTCATGTGTCGTTGAGCTGTTGCAGCTCGTCCCTGATTCAAAGAAAAGCAGTCTTTGACCTCCGCAACAAATCATGTTCCTCGTTTTACAGCTAGTCTGCATGGTTCAGATTAAATAAGGAGCCGGGAGTCGTCAGTCTTGTACAGGGCCAAAGTGCCGGCCTGTTGACGCGGCCGCCGACTCGGCTGGGGAGGGAGGCGAGTTTTTCTTTTAGTGTCCTCATATTCAAAAGTGAAACGAATCCAAACTCTAAAGATCAACAGTCAAGACAGAAGGACAAAACTCCACGCTTTAAAAAGAGCAAAAAACGGCCCAGGCTCTTAGAGAAGAAACAAGAATCTAGAGCGATAGCAACACAACCGAGGTCGGGCCGACGTGCACGACGACGTGGACTCACTCGGTGGCACCGACTCAACGCAGCGCAGTTGTGTTTGTGGATAAACAGACCGTGAGGACATGAGGGTGGGAGAATACCACCAGCCGCTAACCCAATGCAGGGCATGCTGGGAAACCAAGGCTGGTGTGTTTGTCTGCTCTGCCAGCGGCTGTCAACATTTAGGGTGAAATAGTCCAAGTGGCCAAATTGAGGGTTTCACTAGCCACAGTGGCCTTGATTAAAAACGTGCTCATTCACGTCTATTCAAATACAGCTGAATAAAGTCCAACATTGTAATCGTTTTGACAAATAATCCCTGGTTTGGTGGCTCAACCCTTTGGGGTTTTGAGTGTGTGTGTGAGTGGAAATACATTAGAGTTCAAATGTGTATGCACATCGCAATACAAGTGTGTGTCAGTGTCCATACGTGCGACATGAGAGTGTGTTAGCATGCTTGTGTTGTGTCTGCATGTGTGTGAGGTCAGCGTTTCCTGTGTGGACAGTAGGTTACTGGGTCGATGGTGGGTGTATATATATATATATATATGTGTGTGTGTGTGTGTGTGTGTGTGTGTGTGTGTGTATGCACGGGGAAGGAGATCGGGGGCATCAGGGCTGGTGGGGGCATGTACACAAGCCACAAGTACACATCTCCATCTCCATCCTCCATCTGTCCGTCCATCCATCCCTCTCCAGTCATCTCTTCATGTGACCCAGGTATCCAGTCTCATTCTCTTCACGTTGGTCCCGTCCTGCTCCTGGGGCTCGGCCGAAGAGGGCCGCAGGAGGACCATGGTGGGCTGTTGGGCCCCGGCGCCTGCCTGGTGGTGGAAGTCCGGACCCCCGCCTCGTCCCTGGGTGCCGTCGTCCCGGTCGCTGCCTTCATACGAGCTTCCGTTGCTGCTGAGGCTGTCGACTGGCGAGCGGCCTTGACCTCCCACTTCCAGGCGCAGGGTACCAGGGTAGGCGACCGTCACCAGACCTTGTCCCTGGACTTGACCCTGGCCTCCTCCGCCTCCCCCGCCGCCGCAGGTGGAGCTGGGAGTGCTGCGGTCGCGGTTTGGTGAGACGGGTTCGGACTTGATGTTGATGTTGGGGTTTGTGTTGACCGTCAGTGCGGCGCCCTGAGGTATGTGGCCCACCGGCCTGGAGAGGTGGAGAAAGAGATAGAAGGAAGAGAAACGACAGGAGTGAGACTACCGACAGTCTCGAGAACATAATCACAGAACTACCTTTTTATCCTTGAACATCACATGAGAGCGGACCTTCATTAGACAACAGTTTGCAGGGATGAAACAGCCAATATTGCAAAATAATTCAAGGAACGGTCGCTGTCAGATGAACGCACCACCAGATGCAGATAAACATAAACGAGGATAAGCTAGCCACTTTCAAAGACAAAGACCCGACACACTCTGCGGCAATGCTGTAAACCAGGCAAATGTAGGCTCGGGTGGACTTCAGCACATGGAGAACAAAGACACACGACACAAATAGGATTACATAGGCCACATAAAAGCACAGTCCGTAAGCCATGCAGCCCAAACACCCCTGCATTTTGGATCTGGTCTGTTCAGGTTCACGTTGCACAATTACAAACAAAGCGGAGCTCACAAGTAGGTTGCGTTGGTATCGTTCAACCTGCCAGGTGAGAGGTTTTTGTAGCATTCCCTGTGTGAACACACCTCTCTGCTGCAGGTTACCTTCTCTGATATTAGTACCAGAGCAGCTGAGTCCACTTCTCCTTCTACCTATAATTACTGGGTTCTTTCCAGTCGCTGGTTTGGATTATGTCTCCTAGTAACAAGCTGCATCGCTGGAAGAAGAAACTCAGACTTCTAGGTAACTATGGAAATATTTGGTGGCACCTGAGATTTAATGCTGTTATTTTTACAGAGCGATTAAGAAGTCAAAGGCTACAAGAAAACACTAGATCAGCTGTCTAATTAGCATTAGCTAGCTAACCTGCATATAAAAATCAACACACGAGAGTTAGTGATTCCTCTAAGTTTCCTCCTGAAGACGAGGAGCCGTTCTGAGGCAACGTGGATTTGATGATAATAATAAAAGATCTCTCCTTCAGAAGACTGTTGCCTGCGTTCCATGAACCAGTTGTTGGATGCTGCTCTTTACATGTGTTTTCAGACTGACTATTGAACGATCAGCCACCACCAGGATCATCAGGCTGTTCCAGGAGATTCAGTTCAGAGGGTCTAACGTGTTCAGACGTGATGTGACGACAGACACCGGTGAGACTATGACATATGACGCAGGAATGCCGGCTTGAGTAACAGATGCTGCGCAGAGGTTTATACTAAACTTATCACAACAAAATAAAAAACATCCTATCCTCCGTCTCCACCATCAAGCAGAAGAATTATTTCGTTCACGTTACAAATAATCTACCAGGAATGTGTGCTTTCATGTATTTGACATGCCAGAGCATCGCTGGATGACAGTGCATTGGGTTGTGGCTGTGTTTATTTGCTCGAGCCCTCTGCTGCAGGACCACAGGTTCTAGTCCGATCTCCTCTCTTTAACAGAGTCAGATCACCTGTCGCCATCTCTCTAAATATTGTTTTTAAAAAATACGATCACACTCCATCGTTTCACGCAGCTGCTCTAAACGTGACGTTAAGATGCTCGGGAGGAAGTCATGTGCCAAAAAGCTCACGTCTCCGTCAGTGTCTGCGCTTCTACCTGCCACGACTCTTTGATCAGCCCCTTCACCCTCACACTCAGCCTTCACCTCCTCCTCCTCCTCCTCCTCCTCCGCTGGCTGGAGGCTGAGTCGAACCTGTCACCGAGGCTGACACCGGCTGTTGACGCTGCACTGTGGCTCGCTCCTTTGACGGCGTCGACAGGATTTTTCGGATCGTGCTGGTTTTCTCTCTCTCTCCCTCTCCCCCGGCTTGACACGGTCGATCTGAATTTGAAACTCCCAATTACTGCGATTCCCCCCTCGGGTGTGTTCTAATATGTCATATCATGAGCCATCTGCAGCACTGTATCTCTAATATTCCCTCAATTACTGGCAGACAGAGGGGAATTTAAGATAGCAGTCCTTCAGGCGATGTGGGTCTGCGGCACTCAAATGTGCTCCCTGTCTTGCTCCATCTCTGACACACTTGCACTCTTGCTGTCTTACATACAAATGCTCCTTCCCTCCTTTACTCTCACACACACACACACACAAATCCCTCGGCGGTGGCGAGGCTCCGCGCCCACTTCATCAAACCTGCGCGTCGTGGCTCAGGTCGGCACAGGTAGACGGATGGCGGTGCCACTGGGGTGCCGTTGCTATGGCGAGTGAAAACGGCAGAGTCAGCGGGCCGGTGACAGTGATGAAGGCGAGAGCGGCAGGCTACCCCCGAGCGCTAACAACACAGCGAGCACAGCCAGAAGCAGACACTTGGTTACAGTGCGGTGTGATGAGATACAGCCGTGTTTCCCAAAATGCTCTGCTTCTCTGAGGACCAACACGCTGCAAAATGACTCTTAAATTAAACTCAAATCAGACAGATTTACTGAAACAGTCATTTCCACTATGTGAACTACAAAATTAAGTTTGTTACTGGATTTGACAAATGTCAGTTAATCTAGTTCATTAAACTAGATTCATTAAAGGGGCACTCCACCATCAGTTTACTAGTCATGGGGAGTAGCCTCCTACTCCTCCTGTGAAGTTATATAATGACTAATGTCTTCTGTGACGTTAAAAATGTTTACCAAGCAACTAAAAGATGCTATGGTTGCATTGTGGGAGATGTAGGATCCAGTGTTTTTGGACCTCGACCCATATTAGGGAATAAAAGCTGAGCCGTCTCAACCTCTGCTTTGATTTAGACTTTTCTTTTTTAAGTATGTCGTTTTTGAGTCCCCTGAATTTATGGAACTGTCAAATCAAGTACTTTTAATTAGGTTTTTTTCCTTTTGTTCCTTGTCACTCATAGTACATCCATTCAACATAAACCAACACAGACAGCTCATGTTTTATATCACTTCAGGTTCCTCACTTAGTCGTTAACTATTTTACTTAAATGCAGGATTAAGTCCTTTAAAATGTACTGAAACTTGTTTGTGTGTGTGGGAGTCATTTAACCTTCAAACGCCCACTAGCACTGTGAAACACTGCTATCATGTCATATATGTACCAGTAGGTCATTTTCAAAAATAATGCACGAAACTTGGAAACACTTCTGGCAGTCCAACAATAAATCCTTCCAGTAAAACATCATGTCCAAACGTCAGTTTATTTAAACGTAACTGTAGCCTACTCTCCCCAGAACAGGTTAGGGTTAGAAACAGGGACAAGACCGAACGGATAACAGCACTATTTAGCATATTTGCTTAATGCTGTGAGACATTTGTACTTTCACTTTGTCCCTAATTACGTTTTTTATTTGTCTGCTCCTAATTGTTTCTGTGTTGGCCCGATTGCCCCGTAGGAATAATTCACGTCTAATCTTTTTTTACATAGTCGACATCTCTTCATTTCAGTAGCAAACTTTGCAGTTCAAGTTTTGAAACTGTCGAGGTTCCTTCACGCAGCAGATATTTTGGGAAAGCAGTGTGCTGTAGCTGTGTGGCTGAAGTGTAGAGAGTACAGTACCAGCAGAGGCCCTCCTCCCTGCCAAAGAGCAAGTTGGACTGAGAGGCCAAGCTGTGGAGGGAGGTGGAAAAAGAGACAGGCAAGTTTAAAAAAGCTAAAACAGCAGGGAAACAGTGGGACGGAGGCCAGTCACGGTCAGTGCAGACATGGTTACTACAGGAAAAAAAAGGCTCAGCAGCTGCTTCAGTCACACTGAGATGTTGTTAGAGGCAGAGCTGGGTACGGCAGGAAGCGCTACAGCCTGTGCTGACACATAGTTGACAGTCGTCCACACGCAATGCATTTTTACAGTCCGCTCCAATAATTGGCTTTTCCTAGAATGGGATCAGGCCAATGGGAGTCCTCATTAAAGGAATATAATGTAAATTCTCAGACAGGCTATTAGAAACTGCTGTTCCCATTTCACTGGTTTAACTGGCTGTTTGACTGGTGAATCTGGGATGAAATCATGCTAAATTTGCAGAATGCAGAATTCAATCATTTGTTTGTAAGAATCCATCAGCGGCGTACAGGTAAGCAGAAATCTTTAGCTTTCCTACACTGTAATGACTAAACAGACTACACGTTTGGTGCTAAATAAAACAAGTATTATCTTTCAGGTAGCAGGAAGCTTAATGAAGCCGCTGCTGGTTTTTACATTGTGGTTTCTAATCTGTAGTCTGGGAAAACACTGACTCCTCTGGGGAGGTTTTACTGAACAGCCTCTGATAGCTTGTGTGCATTGTGCCCGGCCGACAAACAGAGTGTCCTGTAAGCAATTTAGCGATGTGTGCACTGTCTGCGAGTGTTTTTTCCCCTCTTAAACCACAGCTGAGAGAGGGAGGGGAGAGACAGGGTGAGAGAGACAGACTGGGAAAGACAAAGTGTGTTTTTGTGGGCAAAAAACAAGAACAAAGTGAGAAGAGCACGAGGCAGAAACTTCAGCCACCAGTAAAACATTTTATCCATTCTGTTAGCTCCGTAATAATAGATTTGTAGCCACGCACATGGATGGATCAAACGGACAAAACAACACGGATGCACTAGCAGACAACGTCCCTAAAAGTTGCTCTGTTTATTTCCTGCTAAAGTGTCCCAAATGGAGGCCCCGTCTGCTGGTAACACATTGACTCAGCGAGGAAACAAACAGCATCCATAGAGCAATTCTATAAAAACAGGCAAAGCGGCTGAAAGCGAGGCTTAGGGGGCAGCCATGACATTAACATTTAGATTGGCCAGTGAGGAGGAAGATGAGAGTCAACAGGTGTACGCTGAATTAAACCGGGTCCGACAAAAGGAACAGGAAATAAGCGGAAAAAACGGAAGTAGTGGAAGAGGAATGATTAAAAAGGGGGGTGGGAGAGGGCGAGATGACAGAAATCATTTCCTCGTGGAGACTGTGGCGAGGAAAAGTGTGGAGGACAGCAGAGGCGAGGCTCACAGCCAAACCGTCATTCAGCGCTTGATTGGAGGAGCTTGTTTGCTCGCTGTGAGGCCGCGCTGTGATGGAATCGAAAACAAACCGGAGCAGTCTGGGCTGCAGAAGTGCCCACGTCTGCCCGTGCTGTCCTAGGACGGCACGATTTTTCCGTTCTGCCGAGAGAACAGTTTGGCGAGCTGGGAAAGCTTCCCACATTTCTGTGGTGCTCGCTTGTTTTCAGTGACAGCGAATCTGTCATTCTGATCCCACACACAACACAGTAAACCTGCCGGGTGTTCATTCTAGTGTCAAACCTGAGAGAAGATTAAATGCCGCGCTTATATCCCGCTTATTCACTGAAATCACGATTATTATTCCCAAAGTTTGAAGGAATATCTCAGTTATTTTAAAGCACATTCCGGCATCCTGACTAGAATAGTTTAATACTTATAACTCGAGCTGCAACTAAGGATTTATCTCATCGTTCATTCATCTGCGTCATTACGTTTTTGGTTCATAGAAGGTAAGCAAAAGACAAAAATGCTCATCACCAGTTCCCAGAGCCCACGGTGAGGTCTTCACATGTCTTGTTTTGTCAGACCAGCAAACCAAAGAGATTCTGAAACTGTAAGGAACTAAGAAAAACTAATCTTTACATTTAAGAAGCTGGAACCAAGTAATGTTTTGAGATTTTAGCGACGCCAGCGGCATGGCTCTGTGGAGGACAGTGTTGAGCTTCAGATAGATAGATCAATCATTAATAAAATAAGCCTAATTAGTTGCTTTCTAAGTTAAGGATGCGGTTGATGTGACAGGACTCTATGTCGACCTCAGCAGAGAAACGCTGGCCGCTTGTTCAGAGTCTGAGTGGTTTAACAGATCTGTTTGCTGAAGGATTTCATACAATCTGGGCAGCCATTTGTTAACATTTACAAGGCGATATGAAGAGTGCCGTGTATGAGCTGGTGCTAAGTGTGAACTATATACTGCTTTGTGCTCAACCCCCTGGAGTCACAGCTGTTGTATACAATAACAAACAACCTATTATCATATTTTCATGGACAATTTTCAGCTTGTCAGACGGAAACAAATAACAGTCTCACTCCTGACAGCTGGCATTATTTGAAGTGTCTTTTATTAACACATTTCTGTAATCTTTAATTTCCCTTTCTGTGATAGAGGTTCTGAGCAGCTGCACAGTCTCTTAAATTAACTTCACGCCAGGATTCATTTGTAGCTGATATTGTTCTGAACAAAAGGATAGCATTAAGCATTAAGAGGGCTGCATAATGTTAAATGTTTATTTGAGAGTGTAACAGGCCATTAACTGATTATCAAACTCCATCAAATTCCGAACTGCATTTCATTTAATGTTATCTATCTAAATAACTGGCTTTGACAGCTAAGCTACATCTAAATTATTCTTTTTAGTCGAGCTACCCCAGGACTATCAGGGCTACATGTAACTGAGGAATCGCAGCTTATGTCTGACTGTCAGCTGACAGTGACAGCCAAATAGCTGAAAAGTAAAATTTTAATGCAGTAAGCATGTCGGTGGTGCACGGCTGTGCGCTGGGACAGTGTTCGGGACTGAAAGCAGCAACCAGAGACTCCTTTCATTCGAGAAGCTAGCGAGGCACCGCTGCTGTCACACTGCAGCACCTTCCTCTTTGTTCATGACACTTCCAAAGAGCTTCAGATCTGAGCTTTAGGTGGCACGAAAACTCTTACACACTGGTAAAGTAATAATCTGGAGAAAAAAAGTGCCTTGACGGAACTGAAAGAGCAATGAAGAGACAGCAAAGCAACAACAGGCGTCACATTCAACATACAAATGAAAAGAAAAGATGGTTTGATTTCATGTTTGTCATATAATCTATTCTGTAATTTCTTTGGGTTATTCTGTTGTTTCGGCTCATAAAGCCTTTGAGCAGTATAACAACTTCACAGGTAAAAGGCATTGCAGAGCTGCGTAGCACTAGATGCTATCATGTCATTCACCTCAGGTTAGCAGCAAAATTGGAGATGCAGTTAACCATCTCTGCATTCTGTTTCTCTGCACCCCACATGCTGTGGAGAAAAGGGGGAAGGGAGGACAAAACAAGAGGCAGTTACAAGCCGCTCCCCCATCCACAGGTTAGCCTAGCACAGCCAGACTGGTCACACAAAGACTTAGCGCTAATGGCTAAACTGCTACGATACAAACGTGCCTGACAAGTGCTCAGGCAAGCTTAGCTTTGTAGGCGTAAAAATAATTTGGAAACATTTTTGAAGATGCAAGATTTTGACCGAAGGCAGCTCCGACCTATCAGAGAGCAGACAAGATAATGTAATGTAGAACTGTATCTCTGAAGTGACGTCATCACAAAAACACTGATAAAAGTAGGTCGTTAGCAAGTATCAGAATTAATCTGCTAGAATTCATCTTTAAAGTAACGTGACGGCTAAAAGAACTCCTCAAAACTCGTTTAAACTGCAGAGAAATCAGTATTTCATCTGTGTCCTGTTACTGGCTGAAAGTTAAGAGAAGCCGTACAGACTGACTTGAGGTGCCTCCCTTTTCATGTAACCAGATTACCAGACGACGAAGGTTTGAGCCAGGAGCCGAGTCTAGAGGAGGAACTCGAAGCACTCCAGAAATCTGAACTATAGTAGACGTGTTGTTTGGATCAGAGTGTTCTCAGTTACAATATATGTAAAAACTCTTTCTCTGCTTGTTTTATCAAGATGAACACAGTCTAAATCTAATGTTTTTTAAAGGCTGGTCTGAAGGTCGGGGCGGGGGGCCGGGTGACCGAGGCGAAAAAGAAAAGGGGACACCTATATCACATGTAGGGTCAGGGTTCGTTTTGCTTTAGCCAAAGCTAAGCAGACGTGCTCAGACTGACTCGAGGGACGCTTTAGATGTCCAACTAGTTGAAGTGGTCCCGAGGCCGGAAGGGTCTCACTTATCGTCCTCATTTACTAGGTGGCCAAACAAGAGGAGCACTGACGTAAGAACATCTTTTCAAGGTTGCGAGCCAGTCCAGCTCCTGTAGTTTCAAATCCTGTGTGTCTGTGTGCCGGATAACACAGCTAGCAGCCTAGCCTCGCTACCAGGAGCTAAATCAGAGTGGGACTCCAGTGGGAGTCGGAGCTGAGCGGGGGGGGGAGTATCTAGGTCACCACAAAGATGAATCAACCGCAGCTGGGGTGATGCTACTGCTCCGTATGGGAGAGGTGCTTCAAGTGTTTTATGTGTGTGTGTTATGCCTGGTGTGCTGGATCAGCTGACATGCATGGCACTAATAAAAAGTCTACTGGTCGGATGTCTAAGGTCAAAGGTCAAGAATCTGGCGAATCAATGTCATTTATGAGTTTGTTGAATGAAGAAAAGGGAGCTTACACCAAGTTACTGAGCGATGCCAAGCTCAGCTGCTGTGACTGTTGCTGTTGTTGCTGCTGCTGCTGTTGTTGCTGGGAGACTGCTGGTTGCTGTTGCCAGGCAGCCATGTTGCCAGGCACCAGCCCTGGTGGTGTGAACGTCTGGAGCGCTGTGAGATCTGCACTCGTCAGCTGGTACTCTGAGATTAAGGGATGGAGGGGGAGACACAGAGAGAAAGGTGGTGCAGAGGAGGGGTGAGGGGGATTGTTTTACATCATACAACTTTCTGGTGCATCAATATTAATCAGGGCTAATCCATATTAATGGGGACCTTTGAAGTGGAATCGTTCCAGAAGCTCTCACACAATGAACAAAGTGAATATTCATAGTGGTTTGTGGCATCACACTGTGAGGTTTTCAAGTTTTTCTACATGACACTCCAGATTTTCCATGACATAATGCAGGCCATATCTTTTACTGGTCTTGATGTCTTATCTTTTCCAGTTTTGTCTCATTCAGTCTTGGTGGACGTAGTGTCCTCTTCCTGCCCTGATGTGAACCGACAGATTCAGTTTGAGCTGCTAACATGTCCTGTCTGGCTTCAGGGAGGCAGCGCTGCCCTCGCCGTCTTACCAGTGTTGTAGGCCGTCTGCATGCCGGAGAAGGGCGCTAGGAGACTGGGTGTTGCCACGGAGACCACCGGTGTGGTGAGCGGCTGCGCCACCTGGGAGCCACCTAGCCGCTGAGCATTCTGGGAAGACAGAAAGATAGACGGAGGAAGTTGAACATTGAGATGCTGGAGGGAAGTGGAAGAGGTGATCACTGATACTGTGGTTCTAAAAATGGGGTCTGGGGCCCTTCAGGGGGCCAGGGGGTGGTTCTAGGGGGTCTAGTCCAATTTGAAGAATTTGATAAATAATGATAATAATAATAAAAATGTGTCTAAAGTAATGATGTAAAAAAGTCTCTCTCAGTACAATTATCTGCATCTCCTCTGTGTACAGTGTAGTTAATGTCATGCTAAAACTCTTTTTTTGGCCATTTTTCAATGGTAGTCTGGCACTGGTGTGTTGTATCTGAAAGGTTTTGGGGTCAACATGTTAAAGAATTCTGGTTTATATACAACAGGATTTGAAAAGTCTGTACAACCAAATTTACAGCCAAAGCCTTTCTATCTTGGATCTTTGGATCCAGTGTTGTGGCTCCGCGTTGAGAGAAAACCTGGTCCGGTTCCACTACGAATCGTGTCTTTTTCTCCTTATATGGGCTGAGAGTTCACGGCACATGACTTCATCCATTTTCAACAGCAATAATGATAATAGTTAGCATGTGCTTTCCACTGTACAGCAGAGTGGATGCAGAGATGTTGTAATGTGACTGAGAACAATTTAATTACACCGTTACTACTGAAATATTTCACTATAAACGCAGCTTGTTCTACTTCTACTTGGGATAAAAAACAAATACATTCTCCTGTCATTTAATTGCACCCTCTGCTTTATGAAGTGCAGCAACTCTAATTAACTTTCAACCCTCAGTTTTCGTGCCACATTTGAAGTTTTACTGGCAGACTAAATAAAGGAAAATATTCTAAAACAAATCCAACAGAGCACTAATAACTAAAGTCTGGCATAATAAACAGTTCCGTCACTCCACTCTGCCCGTGCAGCGCAGTGAAGATGCTTTATTCATCGTGCCACACACGGCAGCGTTCCTGCCCCCTGTGAGAAAATCCAAGCACCTCAGTTCTCTCTGAGGCGTTTAACTTTTCTGTGACACTTTAACATCTGCGTGCAAGATGAGAAGTGTCTCGCATCTCAAGGTGGCGTTGGCACGGCAACGCTGTCGCCAGGGCCGTGCGCTCGCGTTATGTAGCGCCACGGTGGAAGGTGTTATGAGAGGCATCGCTGTGCCGGAGAATCATGCTGACAGGAACGCATGCATCGACAGGGATGACAGTGGAGAGACGAGTGTGTGTGTGTGTGTGTGACAATGTGTTTGTATTGAAACTGTATGTGTGTCAATGTTTGCAGAGAGGAATGCGAGGAATGAATACACAGTGTGAGGTGTGTGTTTGTTCTGAGGTGTGTGTGTGTATATTTATGCAGAGAAATATGCATGAACACATGTCAGCATGCGTGTGTGTGTGTGTGTGTGTGTGTGTGTGTGTGTGTGTGTTTGGGACTGAAGGGGTCAGCGTGGTGGACTCTAACATGGCCGTCACTGTTCCAGGTTGGAGACTTTGCGATCTTTCTTCTGTCTGATCCTCAGAGCATCGACACTCAGATGAAACCAAACATGCACATGCTGAGCAGCTTTCACACAGAGCGGAGAGTCAGCTGGTTGCTCCGGTTCCCTCAGTGTTCCCTCAGTGTTCCCTCAGTGTTCCCTCTTTGCACAAATGTCACTTTAAGCTCTACTTCTCTTTTTAAAACTGTATTAATAGTGTTTTTCTGCATAACTGAGTCTTTGAATGCAAAGTCCTAATAATTCAGTATGCAAACTATTTATTTTAATATTTATAATATTTATTCTGTATTGTTTGGGGATTTTAACAGGTAGAAACTTTGAAGCTCAAGTCTTTTTGGGAGTCGAGTGTCAAGTCAGGGGGGCTTGAAATGAAAACATCCCCCCGTGAGGGAAACCTAATAGAACCTGAACCTTGTAGTGAACCCTGAGCGCTACGGTCCAAATCTCCCAGGAGCCAGTGCAACCAGGCGATGTGTCCGCAGTGTGTCCGTTGCTCCGATGCTCTGAGTTCACCGGGTGCTCTGACGCTCTAACTGCTCCTCAGCACCGGTGCCACCGGAGCCGACCCTGATGGGAATGCGTTTGCTGACGGTGTCACACTCATGCTCGGTGAGATCACACAGAGTTCGACACCACATCCACCAGGCTAAAAGTCTAGAAGTCTATTCACCTCACTCACCAACTCCAGCTCTTCCTCTGTCTGCACAGCGGGTGGAGGGGGGAGGAGGGGGGGGGGGGGGGGGGGGGGGTAAAAAACAGAGGACGGTTACGTTTCTAAAACGGCTAACTGCAGGAAGATATGAACACACATTAAAAAGAACTGAATCTAAAGTCGAGAAGTCTAGTTGACAGTATGTTTATAGTGATACTGAAAACGGGGCCTCTGCTTTTCCAGCAGTCTTCCAGTCGACTCGCAAGTTGAACTCCTCGACTCTGAAGTCGAAATGCAGCCAAACTGATCGATGGCTGACTGAAGGGGAACGATTGGATCCAGATGTTGAATTGCACAACAGAAAGGAGGAATATTCATCATCTGTACGACATTTAGATGTGAAATGTTTTTAAAGATCCGCAAGAAGTCAGCCTATGATTTGTTTATGGATAGAATACTTCTGAGATCCAAATTAACCAGCGATATATATTTATATATGGCCGGAGAACCTGACTTCCTTTTGTTTAAAAGGCTGCTGAAATCGAAATGTTTCAAATCTGGAGAAAGATTAAGAGAAACTAGTATTAATAATTTAAGCAGTACGACTGGGATGCAGATTTTCAGATTCTTCTCCTCATTTTCAGACTCTACCTGCACAAACGTGTCCTAACTTGCTTGTTTCAACTGAATGCCAGCTGATCATTAGTGGGTGAACTTTCGAGATTTCATCAATAACATAATCAATGGCCTTAAACTGTTGTGCACTCCTTTTGCGGGCAAGTTTAATTAAAGAAAGCGTTTACGTCCTTTACTAAAGGCTAAAATCGGAGGCGGTCAGAGATACGTTCCATGATGCAACAGAGGATGCCCCCCAGGACAGCTGCCAGCATAAGGACCCGAGGAGGCGGAGAATCATCCTGCTGCACGACGACTCGTGCCGAAAGATTCTGAACATTTCAAACCCCAATTTCATTCTGATTAAGAATAAGAAGATTTACAATTCTCGTGTGTTTTCCCTGTGCAGAGAGTTGAATGTGACAATTCCATGCCACTTAAAAACTTCCAAAATAATTATAATATATAGGCAAGTAATTATTCTTTTTTTTTTTAACCATGGCTGGTTCGACTGGAGCCCCCCTTCCACCAATAAAAATACTTCACTCCTTCTGCTGCTTCATTAGAAGTCGTTCGCCAGAAGCTACTTAACCTTGACTAATTCTGTGTTAAAGTACTGTTCACATTCAGCTCTGAGTGCATTTCTTGTCCCGTCCTCTGTGAGTTTGGACTCATCATTTGTCCCCGTGTGGCTGCCGTAGTTGTGTTCTCCTCACCAGCTGCATGAGGCTCTTGCCGCCCTGCGAGGTGATGACCCTCAGGTCCGGCTTGCGGCTGTTGACCATCTGAGGGCTGGGCGGAGGCGGAGACTTAGCCGGGACTACTTTCCCCAGGCTGTTGCCGTTGGATACGGAGAGGAGGCCTGGGGAGGCCCTGGCACTGATGTAGCCATTAGCTGGAGAGACACATAAAGAGAGAGAGAGAGAGAGATTTAGTGAAGGGGGAGGGATGGAGGAGGTCGTGTGTTCGGATGTTTTTAGTATCTGTATCTACCTGTGAACTCTGCCTGTGCTTGTCTGCCTGGGTGTGTGTGTTCAGCTCTTTGTGTGTGTGTGTGTGTGTGTGTGTGTGTGTGTGTGTGTGTGTGTTGCCGTCTGCCTGTGTGTGTTCTCATTAGCGAGTTGGATCGCTCTGTCGCACCACATGCTCCTCATCCTTTCTGCAGCTCAAACAGTGTTTTTTGGCGGCGCTCTGATTTTCCGGCAGCTCCTCCACATCAAAACCGTGTCACTCTCTCTCCAGAACTATTTTATTTCCACTCTCTCTCTCTCGACGCCGTTCCTCTTTTGTTTCAGCCGTCGCAGCGCTCGGTGAAAAACACACACAAATGTCCCTGGACTCTTTCCATCTTACACTACAAAAAATATCCTTCTTAGTCAGTCAGTTTTTTACTATTATTGAGCCCTAAAAAAAACAAGTGAAACATTTTCCAATGCAGTGATATTATTTCAACATGCTTACAATATATCACAATTATTGGAGCCTGTTTGGACCATGTGTGTACCTGCATAACTGCATGTAATTATAAGCTCTGAGGTTTGCTTTTGACAAACATTTTTCCCTGATGAGACTTGAAGCTGCAGAACTTTTCTTTCTCAAGATTTGAAGTTTTTGGCCTTCTTGCCCCTTAGCATTGTGTTTAAAAAACATACTTCCAATCTAAACCAATTTGTTTTGAGAATATACTAGAAATGTGTATAGAAAGAGGTTGAAATGATGTCACTGCAGTGTTAAGATTTTTTTTTCTTTTTTACTTTTTATAAGAAAATAAGACTTTTAGGATTTAAAGGATACGGCTGGTGATTCAAAAACCTCATGAAAAGACCGCAAGACTTTCTGACTCAAGACTTTTTTAGCAAACTTTAACAGGAGGAAACAGTGCATTTGTTGGGGACTATCTTCTGGTTTTGATGTTTTCTCAACAATAAGGAAAATCTAGAATATCACCAGACTTATCCATTAACAGAAAGAGATGACTTTTTTTTGCAGTGTGCAGTACTTTTCTGTTTCTTTCTCACGGCTGCATTCCAGCAACGTGACAGGCAACATGACTGAACATCACGTCTGTTGAACGCTCCCTCCTTTGACACTGTGCAACTGGTCACATTCCAAACTGACTTCGCTGCAACGCAACAGTTACTCTGTAAGAAACAACACTACCTGATGCGTGACACACTTTTGATGTCAACCCTGCTTTAAAGGGATATTACGGAAATCTTTCTGCCTTTTTTGTTCCTATTTTTAGGTTTCTTTTCCATGTTTAGATCTTTTATTCTTTATGCTATAAAACTAAATAATCTTCTCCTGTGTGATAAGTTTTAATGGTTCCTGGACTAATATATTTGTATTTCTTATAGATTGTTCAATAAAGCTGTAGGAGATGGGGGGGGGGGGGGTCTGGGTGTCATGACAACAAGACTCCAGCAGACAGCAGCCTGTTCGTGCTGCTGGGGTCAAATGAAGAACTCGACTAAAACAGTCTCAGTCAGTCTCAGTGTGTATAAAAGGGGGACAGCAGGGAGTTTCCCAGCCCTGACACACACACACACACACACACACACACCACACACACACACACACACACACACACACACACACACACACACACACACACACACACACACACACACACACACACACACACACACACACACACACACACAGGCTGTATTCCCCTTGGACTGGCAGAGTCAGGGTGTGTGTGTGTGATAGCAGATAGCAGTTCGCCATGACGCCGCCTCCAGACGACAGCGGCATGTGACTCTGTTTCATCTCAGTCACACACACTCCTGGGAGACACAGACACACACAACCCATGAACTAAACCTGACAACAACAACAAATGAAAACTACCTCTCTAAGAGCTCAGTGGGGGTGGGGGGGTGGGGGGGGGAGATAAGAGTTGACTGTAAACTACTGGTCAGATGGAAATAAAATTAATTTGATTTGCAAAAGATTTAAACAGCAGCAGTTAGGGAACAAGAGAGGAGGTGGGGAGGGAAGGGTGAGGTAAGGAAATGAGGGAGTGGAGGAAGGAAAGGAAAAGAAGAGGTAGAGAACAAGAGAGGAGGTGGGGGGGGGGGACAGAAGAGGGAGGGAAGGTCAGGAAAAATGGAAGGAGGTAAAAAAAAAGGAAGAAAAAGGGAAGAAGATACGGATGGAGGGAGAGGTTGGAGGTAGGGAGTAATAAAAGGAGAGAAGGATGTAGGAAGAAAACAATCAGAGAATGACTGTGGAGGCACAGAAAAGGGGAAGGAGGTGTGGAAAGACAGAAGAGGAGAGGTTGAGGAAAGAAAAAGAAAAGGGAGGTAGGGAATGACTTGGGGATGGAGAGTTAGAAAGGGAGGACAAGAGGTAGGAGGAAGGAATAGGGAACAAGACAAGAGGTAGGAAAAGGGGAGGAGGGAAAGGTGGTAGGAAATGAAAGAAAGGAGGTGGAGAAGAGGAGGAGGAGGAGGAGGAGGTAGGGAACGACAAAGGGTGTGTAACATGCGCTGAACACATGTGTGCGTCACTGACTGACGGGAATCTGCTGCTGGTCGCGTTGTGTTCATGTTTGTGGATGAAGGAAGAGGGTGGCGGCACTGTGGTGACCCTGAGTTATGAGAGCTACACACACACACACACACACACACACACACACACACACATATATATATATACACACAGAAACACAAAGAGCGTGAAGTGAGTTTCTGTGTGTGTGTGTGTGTGTGCGAGACTGAAGAGCAGGTGCCCTCAAGCCAACACCAAATCCCCATATAGAAACAGTCTGGAGTACTGGCATATTTGTGTGTGTGTGTGTGTGTGTGTGTGTGTGTGTGTGTGTGTGTGTTTACACTATATTGCACTAGTAATGGTTTCACTGGAATTTTGTGGGGGTTTCTATGTTCCCTAAAGTCATTTTTACTAGACCCCAGATGCATTCTTGTTTGAAAGTAAGTGTGCAGATTTAAGGGTGAAACGATAAATTGTGGGAAAATATATTATGACACAGAAATGTGAGGATCTGAAAATGCTGACAGGCATATAAGTGTCCGTCTTAAAGCGCCGCTTCACCGAAATTGCATTAAAAAAACAACACATTTTCTCAGTTACCTTTAGTCGTATCCAGCAAAGCAGATGGTTTTGGTTTTATCTGCTGACATTTCTGCCTCCACCCCAATACAACGGATTATCTTTTTTCTTTTTGGAGTTTGGGTGAACTGACCCTTCTCCAAAACTGTCAAATACCTTAATAACTTCGGGCTGTTTGGAGACGGTTACTCCAACTATTCAAGGAGGACGTTCTCAACTTTATTTTATGTAGGAAAAAGAAAATATCTGCCTCTTTTTTTTCCATTTAACAGATTGTAGTATTTGTATTTAACACTAAAACCTACAAGACGAAGTGTTGAACTAAACTACTAAAAGAATGGTGAAACTGTCTTCTCTTTAATTCTAACTTTGTTAAAAATATTATATGTTTATTGGGCCACGGACCCCTCGTCAAACTGTGAGATGGCTGTCTCGTAACACTGTGTGAGTGTGTGTGTGTGAGGTCTCCTATTACGCCAGGCCGGGCGTGGGAATGTGAGGAATGCCGGGTGACGTCAATGGTGACATTCCCGGAGCCCCGAGTCCCTGGACAACAGCTGAGAACGACCAAGAGAGGAGGAGGAGGAGGAGAGTGAAGAAGAGAGGAGGGGAGGGCAGCAGAGGAAAGGAGAAGATAGGAGAAAAAGGTTGAGAAGGAAGGGAAGTGGAAGAGATGAAGGACAGAGAGGAGGAAGAAGAGGAGGGCGCAGTAAAGAAAGAGGGGAGAGGGAAGAGACGAAGGTATGAAAGAAGACGGCTAGAGAAGTGGACAGCAAAGAGGAGAAGGAGACATATGGACAAGAAACTAGAGAAGAAGAAAGTTGGAAAGAATGGGAATAGAGAAAACAGGAAGGAGGAAGAGAAAGAGGAGGGACAGGAAAGGAGAGAAATGGGGAGCAACGAGGAAGAGGTGGAGATAAGGGGGGGGGGGGGGTCAGGTCACCTGAGCTGCGTTTTGGGAAGAAGGTGCAGGTGACATTCAGCCACAGCAGACCAAGAATTCAACCTGGTGGGATTATTTAGAGTGCAACACCTTCTTAATTCTTATTTTACAAGAATAAAAATGATATTTGATGAAATATGCCTGTTGGAACTGTAAGCTCTAAATGTATTTTACCAAGTTAACCACACCTGCTGAGCGTTTTCAAATCGACATATATTATTTGATCAGACACAGATGTTGTCAAGATCAACACAGAAAGCTGGAAAACTACCAACAGACTGAAAACAAATGAACTTTGTGTTTACTTTTCTATTTATACTTTATACTGCGACTGTATTATGATATCATGTTCCAAAAGTAGTTGATCTTGTAATATTACGACGCTTTACTAATGCGCAAACACAAAACTGGTGTTTCAACAACACTTGCATTGATCGAGGGCAACTTTTAAGAGCACAGTTTAATAGAACGTATATATACTCTTTTCATTAATAGTCCTGAAACTCTAATATCAATATTGAAACTTGCCTTTGGTATATTCCTCTGATACAGTGCAGGGAAGTTAATATAAATGTATTGATTCTTCTGGCCCACCTCACACTGAGACAATGCGTTTATCAAGCGAATATAGAAAGAAAAAAAAACACCTTCCCACCATATCTATTACTACGGGCTGGCTGGCAGTATCTGTCCCGGCTAATGGGATTTAAGGGGAGAGCTCTGGCCAGTGTCAAAGTCACCTCTGAGGAGAGTCCTGTGCCAAGACAAGGGACAGTTGGGTGAGGGGGGGTGGGGGGTAGATAATTCCAGAGAGAAGACGAGTGGGAACAGCTGAGAGAGACAGGATGAAAGGGGGAGGGAGGGGGGGGGGGTGTAGATGGAGAGATGGGTGAAGACGGGAAGCTCAGGATCCCAGGATTCTTCTCTGTGGTACCGTCGTTACAGTAAAAACTGACTCCAATATCTGTCTGCTGGTTTCCAGTTCAACATGCGACTGACTGAATCGCACTCACATCTTTCATCTGCTCAGAGTCGTCGTCTTCTTACACAGATACCCGGCTACATCCATGAAAAACGGCCACAAAGACGGACGTAGCCGAGCGGTTTGCTGTAAGCCGACTTTCAGAAATAAAAACTCTTAGAACCTGAACTAAATAACCGCTCTTCCCGAACAGAAATCAGCTAACAGTTAGCAATGAGTAATTCATCAGAGGCTTGTTTTAAGCTGCTGATATTGGCTCTAATTTTTTTCTTTATCTTGAAAAGGGACAGTTCAGTCATATCACAAAAATCCATATTTTCTACCAATAAAGTTTCTCCCAACAAAGGTTTGTCCACAGTGAGGTCTGTGAACATTTGTCTCTGGCTGCTTTTGACGTCTCCAAATGTCATTTGTCAACACGTAACACAATTTCAGCACGTTAAACTGAAAGTATCTGGAACGAAATTCAGTGATGAATTTGTTCTTAAGCATGTTGGAGTCCAAGATGTCAGTCATCAAGTGCCTCAATAGTAAACTCATCCTGACGTTGGAATTTGAGTCAAAAAGAAAGTCGCTTCAATCAGTAAAGCAGGTCTTGGACTGGATTTCACGGGTTGAACTGGTGACGGGAACGAAATGTTCAGCTCCCTTTCAGGTATCTGTTCCTGCTGACACCAGACCAGGTCAGAAACACTGTCAAACCTTTAAGATGTTCCACTGAGTTCTGGTTTCCGAGTCACAAACAGCACCAACGCGAAAACAGCGGAGGAGCTTCAGAAGCCTTTTTATGTCATTTTCTGTCCGTTTCTGTCCCCCCTTTTCAAACCCTCTGCTCCTGTTTTTCTCCTACAACCTGAAACCCATTCTGTTCTTTGGACTGTTTACAAGCAGCTCGTACTGCGACCTTCAGCTGTCGCCAGTCGACAGGTGTTTTCGTGCTGGTGTGTGTTGACTGTGTTTGAGTCAGAGCGTGAGCTGTGCACACGTGACCGCCTGTTGCCACACAAGGAATATTCTGCGTCGCTCTGTCTCTGTGAGTCAGACCGAAGCATCATTTCCCTTTTATAAAGTCCAGCTAAAATACAGAATGGGGATGACATACTGCAGGGTGTGTGTGTGTGTGTGTGTTTGAGTACAAAAAAACGTAGAGAGAAGGAAAATAAAGACTACTCACGGACTGGACTCGGGCACGCTCCGTTTGAATTCCCCAGATCTCCTCCTAACAGAGCACCTAGGACAGAAAATCACACCAAGACCTTTAAATATAAAGATTATTTCATATCAAACCGTTAATCTGAACAGCAGTAATCTAAAACGCTGCATATCCCACTTTGAAAAAAAAAAAATCATTTAATCAAGAGTGTCATTAAAAAAGTGCTTCTGCTATCGACACTCACTTCACTCCATGAAGGACCATAATTGGTTTCAATTCTGCATTAACGGCTAATTTCCAAGTGCCGGTTTCACCACTTCTCAATGGTGCTTGTGTCGTATTCGGGGACTCATTTTAAATTGTGGAAGAAAAAAAAAAAAGGTTAAATTGCCACCTGTTTAATAAATACAAGAGTGATTTGATATTTATTGGAAATAACAGTAAAAATAACTGCCAATCAATTAACTGTGTGTGTTTAGCACTTAAGATCATCAAGATAAAGTAATGTCACAGACTTCCATCTTTTCCCTTATTCCTCTCAGGACTTCATGTGTATGGTGTGTTTTTGTTGTTGTGTTGGAACTGAGACCTTTCGGCCAGAGACACGGACATGTTAAAGCCAGCGGTCTCACAGTTAGCTTCGTCTCAAATGGCTCCACTCTCTGCTGGGAGAACTAATCCATAACAGTACAGGACCAAAGGTAGCTGTAAACATACAGGAACACTGGAGCTTAGCAAGACGCTAACACCAAAGCTTCAATCGCATCGGGAGGACGCTGCATTATGAATCAGCAAAGTTTATACAGGCCGCCTCGTAATGTCGTAATCGTATGAATGTGATTGGATGTTACGAGTCAGCTGGTAGCCAATGCTGCATTAATAAGCCCATGATACTGGGTGCAAATCAGCTGATGAGCTAAACCCGCTACATTTCCGCTAACCTTTTTTAAAGCTGCATTAATCAACATTTTTACATTAGAAGAGAATCATCACAGACTCAGCGGCGTCCAGTTCATTGTTTCGGTTTACTGGCCCACAACTTTACTGTTTTGGTTCAGTCAGTGTGTTTACAGCTTACTCTGCAGCCCCCCCAAAACAGCCCAAAATACATAAAAATGAATTGCTCCCGCTTTAAAATGTCCATGTAGATGAATGTGCTCTGTCCCTAAACAGCAGACAAACATATCTTTACGGTACAATGTGTATTTATACCTTTATCTTCATTCTAGCAAACATTTTTCTTCACTTAGGTTCCCTGTTGTGGCACAGATTCAGGTTTTGGCTCAAACACTCTTTAGAAAGGCAGAAACTCGAGGTCGTTCGGGGCGACTGAAAAATATCTGGCTGGATGGACGCGTGGAAAAACACCAATAAGCAAACACGATGAACCCAATACATCTCTGGTAATGTGGGATGCATAGCAGGGTACAGCAGAGTATTTGCACGGCTGAGGTTCTGAGGAGGAGGAGGAGGGAGGGAGGAGGGAGGGGGGCGTCCATTACTGCTATGTGAAACCCTCCTGCCTCGGAGAACGGCATGTTATGAAAGATGCTGTAATGCATTTGTTGCGCGTTACATCACCTAATTCTGACTTACAATGAGATTACGCTGGTCGGAACAAAGCTTGATAAGTAACCTTGTCTGAGACGCAAAAATGGGGCACAAATCCTTTTAGTCAGAGGGTGAAGGATTGGTTTGCCACACAGAGGCAGCACACGGGAGCGTACCAGCCTCAGTCAAGGAAGTGATGGATCTCTGTCATTATAAGGCGGTGTGCATTTATTTGAGCAAACAGGAGTTACTCACACTGACAGGTAGCAGAGACTGGACATCAATACACAAACACACACTCACTTCTTTGGTCAGTTTGCTGCTCGTAGACTATAAAACACCGTTGTTACATAAACTCTGCGTCTACATACTGAGGGGAGAAACATGGCACCTATTACACTTTATGAAAAAGGTCTTTAAGTCACCATGACAACCATGTCTATAAAAGCGGCTCAAATCCTTCCAGCTATGAGAGACGTTTGGCAATCAGCGCTTTAACCTGTTCGGAAGATTGATCTCACAACTGACCGACATATTAAATAACTGGATTTCTTTTCTGATCGATGCACAAAAAGGAACAGTTTGGAAAAACCACGACGACGAACCGTTCAAAAAGTACACAGCGACGCAGAGGAACAGCAGTCACAAGTTTAAACCCGGGATCTGAGTCACAGACACACAACATGGAGGGCTGACAGATGCTGCTGATTAGCATTCAACGCCATATGACCGGCGTTTACAGCAGAGTGTGCAGTGGCCATGTAGAGACTTTACAGTCCTCTGTTTACTCAGACTGAGGGATCATTGTGATCGAGCGTGCGATGTGTAAGATATGGTATGTTGTATACGCTAGGATAAGCGTGACTGAGAGATTCAATCTTATCATCTGAAAGTTAAAAATCTGTTGAAGTTCTAAATGTACATCTCCAAAAAGCTACCATACAGCAACAAGAGGAAACTTTATTTATTATCAAATTATAATAAAATCCTCAAAACTGTGCGTTTGTGAATAGATTTCTGTCAAACCCAGTCAGGTACAACTACGTTACGAGACTCTTTTGTCAAAAGGAGTCTGTCTGCTGTTTACATGATTTGTTTTACCTCTGAATGTAATACGCTGTAATCTTTGTTTGCCAACAGTTTACTGATAATACTAGCAGCTTAATGTTACTGGGTTTTCTCTCCGTTGCTCCTCCTGTCAATACTGGCCGCCAAGAGATCTCTTTCTGAAGCGCTTTCAGTGTGAGTGATGGGGGACAGACTCTCACACTGATCTCTTTGTGGCCGGTGTGAACTGGAGGAACAGCTAAGAAAGTGCCTTCAGTGTACATGCAGGCATGTGATGCCAGTATTGTCTCCGTTTTGCTGCTTCTGCACTGCAACAGAACATCTGTCAGTCAAACAGTGTGGGCGGCACTCTGAAGTCTTTTTCCTTCAATCTTCTTTTGTAGAAGTTTTGAGTTTTTGTCTTTTTTTTTTTTCTTCTTCTTCAATTCATTTCAAACTGCCGTCGCTGCTTTCAGTAAAAACAAAAGTCATCAGTTGCTGAGCGTCGGGAGGATTTTTCAGATCACTTGGCATTTAAAACAGCAAATGCACAAAGCTGTGATATACTGGACGGATCAATTGGCAGCTGAGAGCGTTGAAACTTTATTTCTATGAAAATGCCACGAATGATTGATTTACACGAACATGTGGAGCTGCACAGAGACAGTCCAGCTGCGTCTCCTACCTGCACTGGCTGGTCGCTGTGGTAACCCTGGCGACACGGTGTTCCTCTGCAGAGCTGGCTGCTGTGGCGAAAGGAGGCGGGGGTCTGTGAGGGTGGAGGTGACAAAGGAGGTGGTGGTGACCAGGGCGCCGCTGGGGTTGTTGCTGAACTGGAGGGCTGCCGCTGCTGCTGCGTTCTGATTGGATACTGGCACGGTGACTGGCATGGAGAAGGTGGGCTGTGGGACTGTAGACTGGTGGAGAGACAGGAAGAAGGCGGGGCTGAGACTGTGGCCTCCCCACACACACACACACAAATACAGTATATATATATATGATGGACTGGTGATCAGTTAGTGATCTGCAGCAGCGCAAACGAGCCCGCAGGTGAAAAACACACCGACACAACCAATCACAGCACAGAGTCTTTCCAAAACAGACGAGTTATTATAGAATTATAGAAGACACTAATGATGTGATATAGAGTCAAAATCTCCATCATATCTGCCCATTTCTGTCTCTTAATGTGTCTTCAAAAACTATAAATGGTAATTAAATCTAAATCTGTTGAAATATGTATATCAAAAATGGACAAAGTTTAATTTGAAATTACTGACAAATAGTTTTATTTAAAAACTCTAACCTTTCCTCTCGCTAAATGATTTAAATAAATAAAACGTCAAACTGCAAAAATCTCCAGCTTATTGAGTGATTTGGGTTATAATATTATATAATATATAAAATCCTTATCAACAGGAATCAACTTGTTTCTTTCTAGAATCGGTTCCTTGAAACTAAAAAGACTAAAGGCAGGTTAGAATAAAATAATGAAAACTGATTTTAGAAAACATTGGAAATAAGTTCAGCTTTGTTTTTTCTGTTCTTTAAAGAACATCTTTGACCGTTTGACTACTTTATAATCATTACTGACCATTTTTCAAAGAAAATAAAAACGTTCCAGGTTGATTTCCTACTTTCCAGGCAGAGTTTGGTAGTATTTACAATTTGTATTCAATGGAATAAAATATGCAAAAACACTGGAAGTCCTTACTTTAAATAGTCCTTTAAAGTAAAAATGTAAAAAGAGTGTTTTGGAAATTAACTCTTCAGGCAAACACACATCAGATCTCTCTCTAACACACACACACTCACACTCACACACACACACGCTCAGTTTTAGCATGCAAGGTGACTTGGTGAAAAGGCCAAAAAGCTGTGTCGCCTTTCACGTCTCATGCCAGGTTAAAACTCTCGTCGCAGCAGCGGGTTATTGGTGACATTTCATAGCGTGCACGTCACGTTCCAGCTCCATCCCACCACCCCCACTGACATGTGCTCATCACCGGGAACATTAGCAAATATCCCACTGTGTCTGAAATCACCCTCCATGTTAAATACTTCATAAAATGTACCTCAACATGTTGTGCTGCTGCGAGGCCCAATGCCTCATCCAACACACCCGAAATGTCTCAAGAGGAAACGACTTTCCAACACCTTTTTTATTTTTTAAATGGGCTACCTCGTCACCTGAGTTGACCTCCGAAAGTAGAAGACCAGACAGCCCAGGGTCCTGGAAAATCAATGGCAAGGACTTCGGGTTGTCCAGCCATCCGACCCATTTCACCCTGTTCCAACTCAATCTGAAAGAAGGACTTCTATATATAGAATATGGGCCAGTGCTGCACTGTACTGTACTCCAACTGCCTGGGACCCAGTTTAACGCAGAGGAGGACGAGGGCACCTTCCTGCCCTCGATCTCTGCCTCTTTTCCTTCTGCAATGTTTTCTAACTTTTGCTTTATTTTGGAGGGAGAGGGGAGGGAAAAGAGAACAAAAAAAAAAGGTGAAAAGATGAGAGAGAAATAGGTCTGACTAAAGCTGAAGGAGATGCCGTCATATCTTTGGGATCACTTTATTTTAAGGGTCAAAATGTCTGAGTAATTTCCTGATAATGTAGGAAGTTTGGGGGAGAGAAGTCATTTGGTCCAAATTATGTGGAAAATCGGAATTTACTTCATCAAAAAGCTTAATCTAAAGCCATATACATAATAATGTATTATTTATTTACGATTAGAAACTCTACATATATCTAGAATAGTATTCCTGCTGGTAGACACATTCACCTGCTTTGCTCCGAGTAAAAGACGCTAGCAAACATCCTACAACTAGTACAACCAAAGAAAATCTGAAATTCACCCGTTAGAGAGTAAAGAGGAGAGCTGTGGTGAAGTTAGCAGCTAACAGCACTGCACACCGGCCAAGCAGAGGGGAAAGGGAGGGGATGGATAAATGGAGGGATTGATGGGGGGGGGGGTTAGTGCAGAGGGGACGGAGGTGTGTAAACACGGAGCATTCAACACTAGAGAAGGTTTATCTTCACAGGGCTGAACGCAATTCACTATTCAGGTCTTTAGCTCTTTGAATCAAAGTGATGGCGAGAAGAATTTTCACATTTTACAAATACAGATGTTTCTTAGGGCCAATGCCAACGTTTTGTAGACAGAATCTGACTGTTTTAGTAGCAGTATTTGAACAGTTAATTAGTAAAATGTGAAATTTTGTGATTAAATACTCAAAAGACACGTCCAGAGTTTGGTTGGTGGCTTGCCAAAACTTTCTTTAAGTAATTTGGATTCATTATTTCTAAGTGTTGTCTCTCCTAACCCAACTTTTATTTGAGACTTAGAAATATTCTCAGTCGTCAGTCAGGATGGATGCACGTTGACATCAGATGATTTGAAATAAAGTACTTCTCTATCTGTAATGGCCATAAGAGGACCTCCATGATGGTGCCAGCTTCTGGTTGCTAGGAGATCGGTGACATGACGACCAAACCTCTTCACTTCTTCTCTAAATATGAATTTTAAAAGTGTCCTCACCCCGCTCTGCACTGAGCATTATTCCGTGTTTTTGGCAAATTACAAGTGCATTTACATCTTCCCTGCTTACAGCTAACTGCATTTAACAGCAGACAGCAGGGTTAATTGGGCCCCGCCCATCATCCTGCAGGTTCAACACGGAGGAGAAAAAACACAGGGAGCTGTTGGGTAAATAATTAGCTGGGAGCTTTTCCGGAGGCTCATGTGAGGAAGTTCGAGGCCTCTTCTGCGTGAGGAGAACAAAAAGAGGGGAGAGAAAGCTAACCTATTTTCCCTCAGAGCTGCGTTCTCAACAAGGGTGTGTTTCCTGGATGCAAGGGTAAATCAGAATGAATTGAACTCGTGGCCTAGTTTCCCTCCCCTCCCCCCACTTGTCCTGGAGGCCTTTGAAAGTTTTTTTCTTTTCTTTTTTTCCTTTTTCAACTTTAGGATTGTCACATCCTATTTGTTAGCAGCTGTGGATGTGAACACAGAGGCGACATTAGAGACGTGTTTGCGTGACCTTTGGACGTCGCAGCAGTTGACCAGTAAATTAGCTTTTAGTCGCCGCTTTCCCTCATGTATCTCCGTCACCTTGATTCCCTTCCAACTTCCCTAATGTTTGAATAAAGAACAAAGAAACGAGAGTGAATAATTCAAATGAAACGTGTTTAATCTGCAGCTCCACACACAAATCATTAAAGAGACCGTTTAAGTTTCTGATGCCTTCTTGGTTTTAAATGACAAAATGAGCCTCAGGGTCACTCAACACACCGATGAAATGAGCGTCAACTCAACAAGTGATCATATTGTACTCAAGGTGGTTAATGTTGACTGTTGACTGATGTGTACTGTACTACCGATTTATTTCTCCAAATAAACTGCAGGTACATAATGACGTCATATTGACAAAAGAAGCAGAAATAATGATTATTTACTCCATAATGAGGCTTTTCAAGCATTAATCTGAACAGTAAAATTTGTGCCTGAAGAAAAAAAGGTTATGCGAGTTATAATCATCAGATCTGAAACAAATTAGGGAATTATCTGAGAATGAATCAAATGAACATTTGCATGACAGCATCATTCATCTCAGTGTGAGTGTTTAACTTGACCTAACCATTAATATATATTGTAATCAAAAGATATGACTTCACCGACCGTCTTACATTTGACATAAAAATCTTGATCTTGATTCTTTTTCTTGTGTTTTAGTGAAATTAAATTCTTCAGTACGGCTGAGGAAATGCCAGAATTCACTGTGAAAGCCACAAATCTGAAAATTAAATTAGATGTGATTAACTGTGCAGCTCAAGCAGCATTTTTAGTTTCATGTTTCACATTCACACTGAGCCTCTGCAGGAGACATTCAACACGTTCGGCTCCTTGCTCAAGGGCACCGCGGAGCTCGTTGTTAAAAGGGGAAATCTATTTCTTATTCAATTTCCCGACACAGAATCTCAGAGCCAGAAAAGGATCAAACCAGAGACCCTCCGGTAAAAAAAAAAGCTCCCTTTTTTTTCCTCGCCTGCCACAGCGCCAGTGTAACAGGAACAGAGACGTTAGCTCGGGGCTCGTCTCGCCAAGTGTCCTGCCCGTTCTCCCTCGCCACTCTCTCCCTACCTCAGGAGGTATTTTAGTACAAGTGGGATTAAGCTTGTATATCCCGGCCCCTAGCTGTCATGCTGGGGATTATGATGCTGAGGGGAGGAGTGGTGGGAGGTGATGTATGCCTCCCTTTGCTGGTGCCCTGTGAAAGGTGTGCTGGGCAAACCAGGCAGGCTGAGAGACTGAAGGGCAGTGCGGTGGTGGGGGAGGAGACGCTACCCGCTAGCGGCGTTAGGCTAGCATCCAATCGGCGAGCGCCAAGAGCTGCAGCTCTCTGGGGACGCGAGATTGAATTCTTTTCTTCTTCTGCTGCGGCAGAGGCTCGTTTTCTCTATTAGGCCTGCTCTGAGGTGACGTTATTACTAACAACATTAATGACTGGCAACAAAGTTTTTGTGGTAGCTATTGTTGTTCCACTTGATTGAAACACCTCATTGTTAAGGTCTCAGTTACTTTGACACGTATTTCACTTGGAGTCTGCATATATATGATGTTTATTTTCATACCTTTTCACAACACTAGCAGTCCCTGAAAGTCAAACTGATTTGATTGTGTCTCCAGATTACAACTATTAAGTTATTAAAGTAAAAGATGACCAAAACTATGAAAATAAGACCCAGCTTTTAAAAGAAAACGGACTTCTCCGACACATCACCTCATGTACGATTTTAGGAATAAGCGCAGTCTAACTCTCCTGCAGCGTCTCAGCATGACTGTGTCCCATCCCAAGTGACCAATCAGAGGAGCAGGCAGACAGGAAGAGGGGCTGTAAATTGAGCGCTACTCATTAAAGTGACATTAATGGTATTATTGAGCACGGAGGAAAAATGAATCACAGAGAAACTGGCACAGGAGCCGAGCGGTAAAAGAGCCTGGCAGAGCGCCAGTCAGGAGGCAGAACCTGGATAATGTCAGGAGCACATCCAGTCGCAGGAACAGGACTACACTAGGACCAAAGTGACCTCAGTAATACTGTAAATGACGACCAGTTAGCAACAGCTCCCTGGCCCTCTCTGTGTTACCTGCATAATGTCAGACTTCCCCATGTGCACACAGCATGTCTGCAGTTGCACGTCTGTTTCTTTAGTGTTGCTAAGTATTACACAACCGGTACTTTAAGCCAAGCAATCCGGCTGCTCAAAGGCATGCTCCAAACGTGTTGATTATTACCATAAAGCATGATTTCCCCTTGTGATACAGGTTGCTATGCCAACTTTTGTGAAAACTAGGGACCTAGTTAGCACTCCTCTCCTTCTGTTGTTTATTCTTGTACATTACTGAACTCGCAGAGGCACCAGAAACAGGGTATTAAAGCCATAATACTCCTGAGGACGCTCTTCAACTTCAGGTGAATAATCGCAGTAAAGAATGCCCTATTTGGTGTTATGCTGCTTTTTCTAAGGATTTCTTTCTCACACAAAGTCCCCGTATTATTAAAGCAAGAGGGCAGGTGGACTATGGTCTCTATTAACTGATCAAACGAGAAAACAACCTGCAGATTCATTGATAATGAAAGTAATCGTTAGTTGCAGCCCTGGTTTTAAAGTTTTCCCTCTCTGCCCTCCCTTTCTTGCTCAGTCACACACCATCAGAGGGGGTTGTGGGTAGTGATTTGGTGGGTGGGGGGAGGTGCTGTTGGTAAGAGGTGAAGTGGAGGAGGTAAAGGGGTGGGGAATGGTGAAGGCGAGTGCTCTGTGAGTAGTCAGGCCGCCATCAGCAGCCGGAAAACCTCCGGCAGCAGGGTACCAACATGGGGAGGGGGCAGGGTTACACAGAGGGGGGGGGGGGGGCGGTACTCACTGACAGCCTATAGTTCTGCATCATTTTATCAAACTCCTCGTCAATTTTTTTGTATTTCTCCTCAGTGCGGGGGGTGAGGGAGAAGGGCTCCTCAGGGTCTGGGCTCTCAGAGTCCCGGTGCTCTTTCTTGTTCAGAGCCTTCGTTCCCCAAACAAAAGAAGAAGAAGAGGGCAGACAGAGAGAACGAGAGGTAGATAGAGAAAGAGAAGAGAAAGGGTAGGTTAGATAAGGTGACAAAAGTGTGACGGTACTCACGCCGTAGCGCTTGAAGAGGCTGTCCAGGTCCTCGGTCTTGCGGTACTTGTCCTCATTTAGCGGGCTTTGGTCGATGGAGTCGTCGCCGTCGGGCTCGGGGCTGTTGCAGCCGTTAAAGCCTTTCTTTCGCAACGTCTGAAGCGGTCAGAGAGGGGCAGAGGAGGAGAAGGAGGAGGAACATTTACATTTCATTTTTCATGCACATTTTGGGATCACCACTTTGATGTTTTTTCAAGCCATTTTCATTTCACACAAACACAAATGACCATCTTGATTGCACCATATCTGCTGACTCCCACGCTGTTCATTGTATAAAAATGAAGCGGTGAAAGTCAGATGGAACAGTTTGACCCTGGCGAAGGCATACAAGGAGGTTTTTTTTCCTAGCATCGTCTTCAAGAAGTAGAAAAAAAGGGCTTTGCAGAAAACACATTCTCAACCTCTGATAATCCTCGATTTGAGAGGTCAACGTTCGTAACATCTACCGCCCACGTGAAAGCAAGTTATAACCATCGAATCTGCACTTGCTCACCCGGCAGGTGCTCTTGGGAAGTCATAAGTTAAAAGGGTGAAGAAACGAAATTTCAAACGGAGAAAGCTTTGAAATCAAAGGATGTGGCATTAGAAAACAAGCACCCCCATCTTTACCAAGTATACAGGATCAGCTGTAGCTCCCTGTGGCGCTTTTATAGGGCGAGAAACTGTGATAAACCTGAGCTGCATGTCAGAAGACACAGTGAGGCATCACACCTCTGCACACCGGCTAATCAACGGTGTTACTAATTGGTGTGAGGCTTTGAGCTGAGGAAAGTGGTTGAGCAAAGCAAAAAGGGTTAAGGGTGTGTTGGGTAGCACACGACGGTGTTAGCGCCGTGGCTAACGGCAGTCAGGTTGTTTCAGTGTTAGCACACATTGGAAAGGGCGAGAAGAGAAAGAGGGAGGGGGGGGGGGGGGGGGGTTGAGGCTCTTATTTTGAGAGGATTCTGCTAAACGAGATTTTCCGTTAAGTAGCTTTGCCTGGTGGGCCCTTGACCACACAGCCAAGCAGATAGATCCTCGCAGCAAAATGGGTCTTAAACTGGAGCTGGAGAGCCTTCTGTGGTCCAAATACAAGCTTTAGCCCTGAGTGCCATAAGAGGAAGAAGAAGAAGAAGAAGAAGAAGAAGAAAATCCCTTGCCTTGAAACCTATCAGCAAAAGGAAATAGACAGTAGTACACTGCAAAAAAATCTCCATCTTATCAAGTCAAGTTTCAATCTGTAACTGAGTCCTGAAAACTGGAAAAAAGTCCGACAATGCAGAAGAAGAATATTACAAGAGAATTTCCTAGAAATGACCAAAACCAAAACAATGAGCTCAAAGACACTAAAACACTCCTACATTAGTGTAGCTTTAGCTTACTTGTGGCAGACTACACAAGTCAGTCTGCTAATTGATTTTCATCTTCATTTCATTGAATGGGCATCAATGGACGTCTAAAACGGCAGTAAAAATACATTTAAAAACATCTAAAACAATGTAGTATGCATTTGAAAATGTAAGCAAAACTGTACAGTGTACATAATGCGTACTTAAAACTAACAAAAACACTAGTTTGGTTCTTTAAGGGCTCAATTACAGACAAATATGTAAAATAATTTTTATAGTGTATCTTTTCATAGATTATCCATAAGAAACAAAGCACTCTCAGGTCATGTGCAATACTTCACACACCCTATATTTCCTTTAATTAATTATGCTGTGTCAAGTGTGACTGCAGTCTAGTGGTGGTCTGATTAAAACATAAGCACATGTTCCATGACTCCCACTGCGCACAATCACTGCTAAGTGAGGATGATTCAACTGACTGCAATTCAGCCTCGGAAGTGCAGCCGACGGTGACTCGTACCTGCAAGAGCTCCCGACAAAACCCCGAGGAGGCAGAGACAGAGATTCTTTTAATTTTGGATGAATTAGCCTTAAGTCCTCAAAACAGGTGAGGGCAAGAGGGTAATGATGCCATATGGATGTCAGAGTAAAGAGACTTTCAGTTTTAATAACAATGGTGCTCCTTGATATGAATCTCATTAAAACTCCAAGCCATTATTATTATCGCAGTGTCAAAGCTGCGTTTTATCTACCCACAGAAATGGGTTATTAGACAGATTTGTTCCAACACGGAGACAGTCGCCTGATTCAGCCGTTCAGTCTCACCAGAACAAGTCAGCGCTCTGATCTGCAGCTTAATGCAAATTTAACACACGGGAGCCGCCGCCACCACGCGCTCTGTTGTCCACAGTTCATAGAAAACACACTCTGCAGCGGCAGTTGTCGTGCAGATATGCGTGTGTTCTGACCTAAAAATCAGAGGGAACAAAAGGGAACAGAAGAACCGTAGGAGAAATGAAATAAATAAAAATAAAACAACCTCAACATGACAATGAAGGCATGTGACAGAGGGCTGCGTGGAGGATGCGATCGAGGCGTGGACCTCCTGCCCCCGACTGTCAGGAGACAAAGAGATAAAGAGCCTGCATACAAAACTGTGATGACACAGGAGCCATGTTGGTGCATCGTTCACATGTCCTGACACACTTGAATACTAAGAAATACTGAAAGTACTTGAATACTTGTGCAGACAGTAACGTTGGGGTTAGGGAATGCCAATAATATGTCACTCCTCACAACCAAACGTCTAACCTTTACTCTATCTGACCCTCGTAACCTGACCACAACCTAAAGGATAGATCCTGTTTATTACAACTTGGGTCTGCTTTTCGTAGTTTTGGTCAAGAGAGATTCGGGAACATGGCAACAACAAAGACTAAAACTGGAAGGGAGCACATCTGAAATGTTGCTAACAAGTTTTCATTGGTACATCAAAGCTGAAACAGGAAGTTAGCCTGTAAACTGCAACCACCCCCCCAGGAACAGAACAGGGCTGTGAGGTGATTTTGGCGTAGTGGCCACAGTCGGTATTGCAGGTCACATGAGGCAAACTGATCAAAAAATACTTTCCCCCATCCATAATCATGTCATAAACACCCCAAGATGCAGATTTTATGCAGATCGGAGCCATCAGGGCTAATAAATTCTTGTAGATTGGAGGCAATCAGGAAGTGGCACTAAACATTGATACTGGACATGAATCGTGAGGTACGGGATCATCCAATATGGACTAAACTCCTTTAAGACACTGGGCTGACCCTCAGACAGCCTTTTGAGGAGGTACGGTGTCATCGAATATGTCCTCGCTTCACGATAATGTTCTCACTCTCAAGGTCTTAAACTGAAACGGGCTCCACAAACACACACATCCATATTGTTTATTGGACATCACTAGCTTCTCTCTCTCTCGTGTAAACACAACTGATATTTGGTGAACATCGCAGTGCAGTCATGGGCATCTCTCCCTCTCTCATAGTGAACATAGTGTTACATTACAGTACATTCACATGCTCTCTCTCTCTCTCACACACACACACACCCCCCCCCTCTGTAGTCCACTGATCAGCTTGTCCCTCAGTCAGTCAGCCATCTGTTCACCTGTCCGCTGTCTCCCTCCCTGCCCCCCCCCTCTCTCTCCCTCTCCTCTCGCTCTATTGTGTTGCCAGGGTAAGATTCACCCTGCAGAGCACGACGCCGGCCTCTGACTGGCTGCAGCTGCTGACAAGCTCCGCCCCCGCCTCCCTCCCTTCCTTCCCCTCTGGCTCGCTCGCCCACCCGCCTGTCCGCCCGACCTCTGTTTCCAGCTCTCCATGAAACGCTGCTGCTGCTCTCTCCCTCTTTCTGTCTCTCTCTCGCCTTCTCATCTCTCAGCCCACCACCTTTAACGCCGCTCTCACTCTCTCACAGAGAAGTGCAAAGTCTCACACTCGTCCTTCTGTGTTTTTCGCCCTTAACATCTCTTCTCTTCTGTAACGTCTCCATATGTGAGTCTCCCTGCCCATTTCCTCTTATCGTCCCATCTCTAATTTTTTTCCATTCTCTTTCCCACCACTCTCTCGCTCTCTCTGTCCTCTTTTGCCCTGCTCTCTCTCTCTCTCTCTCTCTCTCTCTCTCTGTCTTGACCTGTTCCCAGAGCTTTCCCATCGTATTTTCTCTCCCTCTTTCTCTTGCTGTTCATCTCTTTCTCTGTTCTCGGGCTGGTTATCAAACCTCTATGCTTTTTGGTACCGAACCGAAATGCGTCTGTAGCACAAAATATCAAAACAACTTCTGTCGTCTTTCCAGGGCTTCATGGTACAGAGGGTGTTTTGAGGTGTTTGAGAGTGTCTTTATTGCACTTTATGCACTTTACAACATCTATCGCATGTCTGTCCATCCTGGAGGAGGGATCCCTTCTCTCTTCCTCTTCCTTGTCCTTTGTCATGCTGGCCATTTGCCTGTTGAGGACCTGATGAGCTCAAAACGTTGCGGGTTTCCAGTCCATTTTAAACCAGCGTGCAGATACTTTTTCCTACATGTACGAGTTTAACTGAGTGTTTTTCTAGATAATGACTGTGTACTTTATACGGACCCAGAAGGACTGAGGTAGCAGGCAGAGTCTCTGCTGCCCAACACAAAACACAGTGTAATGTCACGTCCTATTGTAGCATGTCATGCGCACACACACACACACACACACAGCAGTCAGTCATATGGGACATCATGTCCACAGTCTCTCCACGGCTCCTCAGCTGCTCAGATGTTGTATTATAGATCAGCAGTCGTTTCTCGTGTCACTAACCCACCGAGCTGTGAGACGTGAGGAAACCGACTCGTTTACTGCTCACTAAACACGGACTCCATTGAGAAATGTCCAAATTTACTTTATAGGTCATCTGTTGGTAAACCCAAAACATAAAAAAAAAGAAAGACAGAGCAAAGAAGTCATGCTCACGGCCCATTTTTCAATAAATTAGCCCCACTCCCTGTTTTTAGTGCTTTTTCGTGTACAGAATCAATGATGCATCAATTGCAGATTAAAAAAGAGCAGATTAATCGTTAATGTAGACCTGAACTACACTGAAAAAAATCCACATTGCAGAAAGTCTATTATTGACTAGTGACAAGTAAAAACAATCCGCCTTTACAGAAAGATTGTTTCCATCTTTTCATAACAAACTAATCAGTCCTTCTTCTTTTCTTTCCGTTTGGCCCATCACTACCCAAACAGCCATCACTCCTCCACATCTGACTGGAATTATTTATCCATGAGGTTAATGGACCTCTGCTCTCGCCGGCTCTTGGGAGGCCTCGGGATGACTTGCTTGGTTACAGAGGAAGCCGACAGTGTGGGACGTCCCTCCTCGGCTGCAGACGGCCTGTCAGCCAAAACAGATGCCAATGTCTTGGCCCTGCACTAATGGAGGCTGAACAAAGGGGTGGGGAGGGGCGACTTTGGATAGAAACTAGATTCATTAATGCTACGTGATATGATTTTGTTTATTTTTTGGGGCGGGTGTTGGGGGTTCATCATTCAGTATCTCTACAGTATGACTGAGTCCGGAAATGAGTCACTAATTCATCAATCAAGGACTTAATATCTTTTTAATGGAGTCTTGGCCCTTTTTTCCTTGTAGGGCTATTAATCATTTTGCAAGAAGGGTCAAGATTTCAGGTCTGAACAGAATATGTGGCACAATGACATCACCAAAGAAGACATCTTTGTGAATCCTTTAACCTTTAAATGCTGCGGAAATGATGTTGTAATAATGAGAAATCACATCCAATTAACCCTTCATCTCACTTTAAGCTGCGTTGACGCTGTGACAAAAGATGCCGCAGCTTTGTATCTTTGTATCCAAGATCCGATGTTTTTAAAAAATATATAACGCCTCTTTACGGGTCAGTCAATAGTAAATTATGTAGGATTTTGCCTAAAAACAGTCAAATTTGAAGAGTAATAACATCAGAATCCGCCTTAAAAGAAACAACCTGTGTAATATGTGTGAATTTTAGAATATGAACTTCTTATGACGCATCATGTGTCCTCAGCTGCGGCTGACTGCTTATCAGTTAGAGTCCTCTGAGACACGTTCTGCGATAAAGTGCTCTGTAAATAAACTTCATTCAAACAAGTCCCAGTGAGAGTGATCAGCTGACCTAGGATGACCAATCGGGTGTGTATAAGTAAAGTCTTACAAGTGACCTCGTCTGGTCCAGATTAGGACCTCAGGATATGGCAGGTGTTAGGAGGAGGCCCTCAAGAGTTCGGATAGCCAAGCAGGATTAGCTGAGGAGGAGCATCTCCAGGCAAACAGAGGCATCACCTCCAAACTGCGTGGGTGCTGCGGGGGCGGCCGGGCGGTCAGGGGATAAATGGCGAGAGGTGAAAACACCCTTTGTTGTTGTGGGGTCATTTCGCTTTTTGTTCGAAGTGTTGAGGCTATCAGGGTCATCGGTTAGTTAAGGGGCGAATCCTGTCAAGATATGCGAGGCTCCCCTGGCCGTGACCCAGGAGGATCTGGGCGGTTCCCAAAGTCCTTAAGCCCCTGCAGCGAGGCTCGCTGGTGAGATCTACCTTCGTTGAGCCGCTTAAAGAATAAAAAGGGGCATCCCCCTTCTCCGCCCATGTTGCTTTCTCTCCTCGCCTATTCACCGCCGCTCTTTCAGCATTTCGCTCGCTCGTGTTCCCTCTGTCCCTTGCTCTCTTCCCTCCTTTGCCCTGATTGGGATCTGCAGTCAAGCGGATTAACACATTCTGGCAGGAGAGGCAGGCTGCCCACACACACACACACACACACACACACACACACACACACACACACACACACACACACACACACACACACACACACACACACACACACACACACACACACTCTTTCAAGCAGCACGTGCATCTCAGAGAGAGGCTGTGTGTGCATTGTGCATTGCCTCTCAGCCTTGCACTGGAGTGAAGGAATGTCTAACCGTGTGATGTGATGAAGACCATGCTCACACACACACACACACACACACACACACACACACACACACACACACACACACACACACACACACACACACACACACACACACCTCAATGTGAATTTAAGTGCTTCTAAGCATACAGGGACATGCGTGCATGTACAGTGCATGCAGGGTGACCATACACAAACCGTGTGTGTGTGTGTGTGTGTGTGTGTGTGTGTGTGTGTGTGTGTGTGTGTGTGTGTGTGTGTGTGTGTGCCTGCGTGACTACCTCCACACTTCATAATTTATACTCAAAAGCACTTGGAGAGACTCATGGAGGCAGAGCGGCAAATGGGCACATTTTGTGACTATCCAATTATCCTCTCTCTCTGTCTCTCTTTGCCTGTCTCTCTCTGTCTGTCTCTCTGTCCCCCTCCCTCTCTCTGTCTCTCTCTCTCTCTGTCTGTCTCTCTCCTTGACCGGCGATGTTACAGCATGTTATAATTTGATAATTACTGTATAATTCAGAAATCATGCATACAGTCACATTGGCTGATCCACTCTGAATTCCCCTGAAAGTCCCGACATCGAACGTTAAGTGTTTCTGTGACATGTTACCAGTCATGGTCCTCCAATGTACAACATGTGACCCAAAACAAAAAGACGGACACGCCGAGACAGAGACCGTTGCTGCTACATTAAAACACACAGCACTGCAAAACAAATGTGGCGGTAAATGAGGTGTTAAGAGATAAAGCAAATAAAAGATCTCTAATAATGACCTGGTGTCAGATAACAGCTGATCTGTCCAAACTCTTTCTCAATGTTAAGCAAGCATTAATGAAACTCAGCACTTCCTGTCAATGTTTCACAGCAAAAAGGATAAACCTAGAGATAATCTTTCTATTCATTTTCTCATTGCCAACAAATCCCATGAAGACCTCAAAACCAACACGAATGTATCGACTAACATTAATGTGTGTGTGTGTGACAGCCTGAGCCATAGAGCGCCATTGTTGTCCAAAAACACATCAGTGAGCCACACTGTCTCACTGGCTGACATGTTGCTTCATCACCATGAACACACACTAATGTACTCTTGGTTTTTTTTATCCTTTAAATAGGCGTCTTGAGGTACTTGAATGTTTCCTTTCTTATTTTATTTTCTACTTTTCCTGCACAATATTTTAGAGCTCAATATCACACCTACAACTCCACTAAATGTATGTGATGGCTGCATTTACTGGTTAGTTTACAGATGAAGGTTTTACATACATGACATGTAGCCTCATTAAATTAAATGTGTTGCTGTAGTTTTAAATATTGTTTTCTTAGCATTTTGGTTTAGCTATTGGCAGTGTGGTATGGCTATTTTTTTTTTTCTCAAATGTAGGTTTTGAGGACTTTCTCCAGTCTTGGCCACTGCAAATACGAAATAACAAGGATTAATGGAAAATGGTCGGCGCAGACGACACTAACACCCGCTTAACAAGGAGGTGTGTGCTGCAGCACATCTGGCAGAGGGGACAGCTGAGGACAAACGCTGGAGAAAGTTGCTAAATGCCTCCTGGCCTACAGAGAGGACGGGTGAGGGGGAGGGGATGGAGGGGAAGGGGCGGGAAGGGGCAATATACAGGCCGATATAGGAGGGAAGCTGCCATGTAGGACACACACACACACACACACACACACACACACTGAGGCTGACACACAACTGAGAGGCTAACCAGGCCTGAATATTGTATGAGGCGTTCTCATGGGCCACTGCAGAGCGTGCAAACAGAGAGAGAGAGAGGTGGACTTATGCACACACACACACACACACACACACACACACACACACACACACACACACACACACACACACACACACACACACACACAAAGAGAGAGAAAGAGACAGAGTGACACACTTGAAAACACAAACACATGTACGCACACAAACAGGGCCAGTGGAGCTTGAGCTGATGTGGCCCGAAGCAGCCCAACGCCCTGCCACAGCACACACACACACACACACACACACACACACACACACACACACACACACACACACACACACACACACACACACACACACACACACTTGCATACACTTAAGAGCCAGCTGCAGCTGGAGATACAGCCTACAGAAAGACTTTACTGCTGACACTCTGAGACAGACAGAGAGAGACGGATAAGAAAAGAAAGGGGAAATGGTCGTGACCGAGTGAATCAGGAGATTAGGGGGAAGGAAAGAGGAAGGAGGGTGAAAGGAAGACAGGAAGTGGCAGACAGTGAAGTGGAGGTGAAAAACATGGCACCAAACTCTGCCACCTCAGTCTTACCTTCTGCCCACTCAAATCCAAAACTGCTTCACAGACACTTTTACTGAGATTTCAGCCCTTATTGGACTTTGTCCATTACTGGATTAAATCTCTTCTGATGTACCCCCCCCCCCCCAACCTAATAGACCCGAGAACTACGAGTCCCTTTTGCACATCCCTGTTTCCATTTCCACCACAGTCCTTTAGACAATTAGTCCAATAAGTGATGGAAAAAACAGCACATGACAAAACAACTTTAAAACATCATCATTAAAATCTTTCCAACCTCAGATACTCCTGGAAACCAGGGCTGGCTTCGTGTGTTGTGTTACTCTATACCTTTGACCAATCACTGACACCAAGTACATTAAAGTCAGCCATGATAGTTCCTGTGTCATTGGAAAGTACTACCACCAGAGCAGGAACTAAATTCAGACCCTAATTTCTCTGGTCAAAACGTATGAAGAGCAAAGTAAGACTCTGAGTTCACTCAGTTCACACATATGTCTAGAGAAGCGATTGATTTTGATGTTTGTGGATAACTTCAGACAACTTGGAAATGAATGATGCCTTAAAGCCGCAGTGAGAGGTTGGAAGGAGACTCCCAGGAGTTTATGAGATGAATCAAATGATCTCTGAAGCCTGTGGGCTTCCTCCAATAACGTATTTGATAAAACAGCCTGAAAAGGGGGAAATGAAACTCATCATGTGGTGTCAAAGCTCACCACTCCTGGGACACAGGTAGGTATCGCTTTAATCATGAAGGCTGTAAATCCAAAACTGCGGCGAGTGGCCAAATTTAATTCTGTTGGAATATTCTCACTTGTTCAGCAGGCGAGTTTAGGACAGACTGATAAAAACAGTCCTGGGAAGTCCCTCCCACTACAATCAGGATGTCTTCCTCTGTTCTCCTCTCAGATTATTACAGACACACAATATTACTTAATGCAGCTTGACCCTGGTTACAGATGTGGAAAATACGGTTTCATTCCAAAATAATGTCCCAATCTAAAATTACACAGTAATTCAAACAAACCTGACTTTTTTGTGACTTCTTGTGTCATTTAACCACATTTTATTGGCCTGAATCTCTTCACAAGCTGGCCATCTCATGTTGCTGTGTGTGTTTCTGGTGGAATATGACTTTAACCTGAGCTTTCAACATGACAATAAATACGTGGCGGTGACTTCATGTTTGTGGGTGACCGATCATGAACTCCTGCAGCAATACGAGTAAAAACAAGTGAGAAAAACATTCAAAGCCAAGCGAGATCCAGCTTTAAGTCCACGCTCCATATGAAGCCTAAGTGCTGTACTGCAATGTACGCAGCTCGCTGAATCATACCTAACCATCTCGTGTTCAATTCATGAGAGGGCCATTATGTATAAAAGGGTCAGCAAGGCATGTGAATGTGCTCTGTGTTCGCCTGACGAGCTCCAGCGGAGCTTTTTCCCACAGGGAGGAAAGACGTTCGGAAAAAAATGTGTTCCTATTACAAAACATGAAAACGGAACTAAATGATTGCCCTCACACCTTCTCTCCTAACCTCCTCACTGACCTCTCTTCTAGTCAATATGCAAATGAATAAACATGATTTCTCGACAGGCTCTTCTTCTATCTGGAGGCCATTTTGTGCCGAGGTGGTTTCCAATTGGTTCCAGGCGTCGTCCTTTGGCTTGTTGCTGTTGTTGCTGTTGTTGGAGAGGTCTCTGGGTAACAACGGGGCCGATGCCAGAGGGGTGGGGGTGGGGGGGTGAGGCCCAGCTGTCCCTACCTCTGCCCTCCCTGCAAGCTAGCAGGCAGTAAGCCAGAGTACAGCCATAAACAACACTGGGATAGTCTGGACTCAACAACTCCGAGCTGGGCTAGACTGGACTGGACAACACCAGACTGGAATAGACTGGACTTAAATATAGTGAACTACAGCAGTTTGGTCAAGAACGGTTTTAAGGGGAGTGCGGTGGGTTAAATGTAGGGCTCAACATGTTCAGTCTTGAAAATCCATGGAGAAAATAGGAATACAAAAATCCATCATGTGGTGCAGAATCAGCAGCTTGTCCACTCTTGCCCAGAGTTAGATGAGAAGACTGATACCACTGTCTTATTGTCTGTTAAATATGAAGCCACAGCCGGGAGACGGTTAGCTTAGCATAAACAGTTAGCCTCGCCCTGTCTAAAGCTAACAGTAAAAGTAAATAATAGGTATACAGGACCCAGCTGGATTTAAAGCTTCAGATCATCTTGGACCGAAGACATGGGGAAGCAGTTCATACTCAGTTAAACAGACTGGAATGGCCTTGATAGACTGGACTAGACTTAATTAAGTCTGAATGAGTCTGGAGAGGACGAGATTAGATTAGTTTAGGTTCAATCTTAATGATCCCACTGGGGAAACTGGACTGCTGGGACGCACCAACAAAGACCAGGACAAACAGTAACTAAGAGTCCAGCAACTTTCACACACATAAAAGAAACCATCTGTGAATGAAAACCTTCCATAAGAAACGATTCCATCATTAACAGACCGGACGTTTTGACTCGAGAGCTTATCACGTTCAGATCAATGTGTTAAACTCAGCAGCTACGTTTTTAAGGACACAGTATTTCCCGTTGCTTCACCCTCAATCCCCCCCGCCCCCCACGCTTTACCTCGATGATGTCGGCATTGGTCCGGCTCTCGTGCGGCTCGTTGTACTCGGTGTACTTGAGCAGGACCTTGTCCATGTCGGTGCTGGCGTACTGGAACAGCTTGTTGGAGTGGTTGAAGATGATGAGGGCGATCTCGCAGTCACACAGGACACTCAGCTCGTACGCCTTCTTCATCAGACCAAACTTCCGCTTGGTGAACGTCACCTGGTGGAAGAAGAGACGGGGGGAGGAGGAGGAGGAGAAAAGAAACAACATTTCATTTCTAATCTGTAATAAAAAATCTCAAAACAAATGAAAGTGTTGTTTTCAAGAGCAGCAAACTGCCTTATGTTCATGTTTCATGATACTGATACTCAACTCAAGTGGAATTATCTCACCCTTTTGACTTTTTATCTCTTGTTTCAAGACAAATATGTCTTGAAGGGGCCCCTCTGCCCTAAAGAACAGGACTGGAGCCCCGAGGACATGCAAAGGATTACAGACATTTACTGTAAGAGCTTTTCATTTTCATGTCTTGCAGGACTGCAGGGTGTGAACATCAACATCTGTGATGGCTTACATTGGCCCTACATGTGTCCTTTGTGACACATCTTTCAGTTCCTGTTGTCAGATGACCACAAAACCATAAACATGTCATGATACATAATAAAAACGATTTGATTCAGGGTATCAAAAGGCAGCTAGCCCACTCAGCTTCAGCTCAGTTCCTGGTTGTCTACAAAGCAGACGCCGACAGGGTGGACAGTGGACATGAGTCTCACAGAACTTAGTTCAGCTAAAATAGAATATTACACGTTTAGTGGAAAATAAATCTACTTATTTCCTGGTCAACAGCATCTTCTTGCAAACGTGTCGGGACATAACATCTGCTCTTTTTAAAAAAATATATGTTTGTTTTTGGTTAAACAAAATGTGCAAAAGACGAGCCATAAGTTTACAAGAACAGTCTGGATTTAAAGGGACACTTTTGTTCACTTTCTTGTCGAGAGTTAGATGAGACGATTGTCCTTCGTGTCTGTGAAATATGAAGAAGAAGCCCAGACACAGTTAGCTTAGCTCAGCATAAAGGCTAGCCCAGCTCTGGCTAACACAATCTGCCCACCAGCACCTCTACAGCTCACTAATTATCATGTCATATCTGGTTTTATCCAGAAAGTGAAAATGAAAGTTGTGGTTTCACGGTTTCGGCTCGGGACTATTTCTAAGTCTAAGTCTTTCCGTCAACATCGCAGAGACTCTCACTCTTCTCAAAAAACAAAACCAAAAACATATTCCCCAAAATGTTGAACTGTTCAACTGCAGATCCTCCTGGACCAGATTTAGTGGACCAGAGACCACTAACTCACGGTTTTATAGTTGTGCATTAAGGCTGATAGTTTGCAGTAAAACAGGACTGACTGTACTAAAGTAGTGTGTGTGCTTTGGGCAACAGACTTATAGACAGAGTGTCTAAACATGTTTCAAGTACTCCGTTAGTAGTTTGCACACACACACACACACACACACACACACACACACACACACACACACACACACACACACACACACACACACACAGGCTTGTTCTTGCCTCCACACACTCCTTGTCTCCCGTCACACTCATTCTCCTCCTCGTTTTCACACTCCGTTATGCTCTTTTCCATGCTCTCTTTCTATGTCACACACTCTCTCCCGCTCTCTTTTCCACACTCTCCTTCTGTCACACGTTATTTCTCTGTTTTCCACACACACACACACACACACACACACACACACACACACACACACACACACACACACACACACACACACACACACACACACACACACACACACACACACACACACACACACACACACACACACTTGTACGAGCCCCCTCAGTTGTGAACAAGCAGAACCAAACTGGGAGAGTTGCTGAGGCACAGGGTCCCTTGTTGTCTGCTGGTTGGCTTTAGAAGCGCTTCCCTGCGATAACCAACTGGTATTTACAATCCAGGGAGATTTGGCTTTGTTTGGATTAAACACACAGGATTGCACAAACACAAACACACACAGGGAGAGAAAGATTAAGACAAGAGAGAGAAGGAGAAGCTTCAGGTACCGCTGCAATATCTGGTGTTTGATATGGGAGAAATGCAAATAAAACGTGTGTACACAGATGGGAGGCTGGAATGAAATGAAGGTGTTAAAGGGGGCAGAAAGGTTTCAAGCGCGCCGCTCTTCAGGCCACGCCCACGAGTGACATCAACACATTTTCCATCAGACGTAAAAGCTAAAACACACGGACATCACTGTTTGGGGGGCGTGAGCTGAAGTTTCTTGAAGTTTCTGCAGTTTTCTGCTCTTTTGTGTGATCCAACACGTAAACAGCAGATTTCACTTAAAAGTAAAGTTTAGATGGACGCCGACAGTCTTTAAGGTCGTTTCTGTTTATGGTAATTATATTATACTCTTCTAATACTGTTTGCAAATCAGTGCACTAATGATATATTGATGTTCAAACGATGAATGTAATTGCTGCAGCGGTTTACCTGCACTGACAGACTGTGTTTCTGCTCTGCCAGCAGCGCAGCTCTGAACTGAAGATAATTGAAATGAATTGAATAAGGAAAGAAAGAGAGGAAAAGATAGCGAGCTAGAGATAAGATAGAGACATCGAGGATGAAAGCTAGAAAAGCAGCCATGTGAGACCCTCAATCTCTCCATCTTTCTTTCTCACAATCCCTCCGTCCCTCATATCTCTCGCTCCTTCTTCCTTCAGCACCCGACATGTTTAAGCCTCTCTCATCCCTCCTTCTCTCTCTTCCTCCTTCGTCTCTTATTTTCTCGCCTTCGCTTTCTCTTCCTCTCTTCTCTCTCGCTTTTTTTCCCACATCCCCCCTGCTTCCCCCCGCCGCCCTCCCCCTCCCTCCTTTCGCGCTCACTCACTCATTGCTTCCTGCTGCCACAAATCAAATTATATCGGGGTCGTATCCATGGGCAACGACTCCCCTCCTGCCTCCCCTCCGCCCCCCATTTCCCACCTCATCACACACTGCTACCATCATCTTACCTCCCTCGCTCGCTCTCCACCCCCCCCCCCCCCATCTTTATCTCTCTGTCTATCTACGTATCACCCCCTCCTCTCTCTCTCTCTCTCAGAATGAGCAGATAAATTATGTGGCGACGTTGGAAAGGGAGGAAATTACGGCTGTGCAGGATGATGAGAGTGGCTGGTGATGAAGAGACAAGCCACTGCAAACAACAACTGGCTCTCCTAACAAATAATAAAAGGTCATTCACCGGCACTGAAAACAAACAAAGTGACTCCAAACATCCTAATAAGACCCCGTTTTTCTTTCTTCTTCTTTTCTTAGAAAAAGTGGGCGGCGGGGTAGTGACTGACTTTGGGTCTCAGTTTCAATCCCGGCGTTTGCCACAAAGCATAAACAAGCTGGATGTAATTGACATTAAGAAGAGAATTGCCAGGTAACCAATGGCAACTGAAGAATAAGACATCCTCAGTGAAGAGAGAAAGAAAGAAAGGGGGCGAGTGTGTGTGTGTGTGTGTGTGTGTGTGTGTGTGTGTGTGTGTGTGTGTGTGTGTGTGTCTTGGCGAGGTTGTGGTGGTGTGGCAGATGGATGAGGAAACCACCACTGACAACCGCAACCTCCTCTCGCTGTTTCCTGTAGCTAAAACCTCCCTTTCATTTGCTAGCTTACAGTCTTGCTCACACAATCAGGTCTGAACACTTAAACCACAGTAGATTCTGATCATTACGTGACGCTTTTTGGGATCTGCATCAATATGAATGAGAAGAAAGCACATACCATGCATGAAACTTCTTTTTCCAATTTGAAAAATCGACGCATGAACTCTAAAAAAAAAAGGCTGTCTGCCATTTTAGCCTCATTTTTCTGTGTGACGTGACGCAGCTAAATAGCATCTACTGATTTGTGAGTTCCAAAGTGAAAGAAAAAGAGTTGTTCTCAGCTGTAAATCCACATTTCAACATTTACTTTTAATGATATCTTAAAAACAGCTGCAAAGTGGGAGAAGCTGTTTCAGGCGTCCAAGTTTTCAGAAGTAAAATCCCGTCTAGACAAAGTTAGGCGACGGACAGTTGGACTTTTCGAACTCTCCTGGCTGAATCATCAGTACAACAAAACAACAATAACAACTATGTTAGAAAATATCTGGTTCTTTGATAAAAAAGGTACAAACCTGGAGGAGATAAGTCAACTATGACTGAGCTTGAGATGATGCTATCTGTGCGCTAATTTACTAAATAGTACACTTTGTGGATAACTGCAGCTTGAATCAGTTGACCCTCAGACTCTGAGTGTGCCATGTGTTGTTCCAGCTGAGCATTTTGAATTTGATGCGGCTCTAATTCACGCCTCTGAGTGGCTTATTAATGGCAGCTGAGGCTCATGGGTATCCTGGTATTTAGAGCCACCAGCCAAACCAAACTGTTGAATTCTGAGAAAACTGCTAGTTGAAATATGTAAAACTGATGGCCACAACATTAATCTGTGAAGTACGGTCACATTTTCCTGGAGACAAATTTAAAATGATTATTCAGAAACCAGCAGCTCCTTCAACTTCACACCTCTTATATGTTTCTCGATGTCTTCTGGATCATTTAACAACATTATAGAGTTATGTTATGACCATAACTATGTAAACTTTGGTCTGGTTTTGGATGGCTCTAAATACTACATTACCCATGAGCCTCAGCTAAGCAAAACAGAGCTGCAGCAAATTAAGTTCTTGATTAAGATCTTCTTGATTTGATGTTGAAATGCTTTCTTTTTAAGTTTTGACTTTTTATGAAAGAAGAATATATTTTCCAACACAGTTATGCATCTTCTGTTCATGTTCATCCGAGCCTGCCCAACTCTAAGTCCCTGAACATCGTCTATGCAGAAAATGAATGCTGAAATCCTGGAAATAACTCCTCGCACTAATATATTTCATGTACTTTTGCGTTGTGCTGGATGTTGTACAGCTTTTACTTGGCATTAAATAGATTATGGATTTATGGCTCTTCAACTCTTCCAGCCTGGAGGGTCACAGTGTCGATTAAGAGTCAAAACCTTTCTCTGTTATCTTTGATGTGACAAACACACTATCCAAAAATAAAAATCCATAAAGATCAATTCAATCACTTCCAGCCCTGCGCACTGTTCTTCCTCGTGCGTCTTTGTCTCCATAAGAAATGTGGTATTTGAGATGCTGTCATGTTTCCAGCCGGGGCCCACACTCTGAACGCTGTTTATTTTGCGGAGCTTATGGCAGCATCGCTGAATCAACACGTAGGAGGGTGACGGGCTGCATGTACTCCAAAATTCATTTGATTTCCTTTCAGAAGCTGCACTGTTCATTAGCTGAAGCAACACTGAGCAAGCGTGTAAAAAGCCCTATTTCTTTACCAGCTTAATACTCTGTTCCACTTCAAGCACAGCGGACTTGTTCTGAATGCTGCTGATACAAGAACTGAATCCTGTTTCACTCTTTAGTCGCTCTGGATGAGAGCATCAGACAAACAAGAGCATGTGAAATGTAAACGCCGAGTGCAGTTTTGGTTTAATGCGGGCGTCAAAATGTCATCACCCCGATCGGTTTGCTGCAGCGATCAGCTGCTCGTTAATCTCCTGATCGCGGTCAATGAGTACTAGACTGTATGACCATGTATAACCACAGTGCATCAACTTATTGACAATCTGTTCGACACCTGATACAAACGCTGGCTCCATTAACCAGAGCCTGCCCGACCAGATATAGCTGCCCACCCCCCTCCTCCTCCTCCTCCTCCTTTATGTCCAATTGTGTACTGATGAATAACAAGCCATCATACTCCGCTGACCCCCTGCAGGCGCAGTTTGCTCTCCTTTATGGAAATGCAACCTGCATAGATTGATGAGGAGAAAACTGAGGATGATTTTCCAGACCCTGCGGCCGGCTCGCTCTCACACTGCTCAGGTCTTATTCAGCCCGGCACCTTGTTTCTCTCCCTCTGCCTCTCTCCGTCTTGTTTTTCTTCTTTCTCTGCTTTTGAAGGTGGGCACGTCAAATCCATTACTCAATCTGCTCAATGGAGCGAAGCCCATTTACCAGTTGACTCATTTTAGATGGATCATTTACCCTTTCATCCTCTCTGACAATGCTGCTGATGTAACCAGAGGGACTGAAGCTGTTTTTTAGGGGGAATATTATACTTTCTTGCTCTTTTTCACTGTAGGGTGGAACCCCATGATTGCTCTGCGGAGTCACGTGAGCCTCATAAAACACGATGCTATTATATTGTTCTGTTGTGAGACTGCCGAGAGAACAGCCACTATGTTGTTCATGCTACATGGGACGTGTGAAAACAGCAAGGATCCCTGTGGGAATTTGTTATCGCATGAGTTAGTTTTCTGTCACCACAATGGAATTCAGTCGTGGAGGACGGGAAATGATCCTTTCTTCGATCTGAGCAGGACGGGTGAGAGGAATATTTAGTCATACAGGCCAGTGAAACATCAGACTAACTACGTAATTTCCTGCACGACAAGGGATGATCATGATGAAACCTTGAGTTTTATCCGACAAAATGAACAGAAAAAATGTATATGTGGTACCAAACTATGTGTTCATTTATAGTTATTAAGGAGTTCTCTTAAAGTTAAACTACACATTGTTTCTGATGCCAGTGGAGATTTATAAAACATTAAGCAGTAATGGGGCAGGACGTGACATGGAACAGAAGAAGTCGGACTCGGAGTGATAAATCAACACCTATGCTGTAGGTATCCACTGCACTGGAGTTCTGTGACCGATGTTCTTTAACTGCAGTGCGCTCGGAGACGTACCAACATATTACATTACATTAAATGTGTTATTTTAAACGACCATCGAATTATCACAACACCGTCTGATACCACTGAAAATAAACAAATCATACTATTAAATTCTGCCCTTTGCATGTATGCTCATAGTCATTTCACTGTACATTACTTTCATTTGGTAAAAGCTTTTGTCCAAAGAGACTTGGATTGTTTAAACATGTGAACAGGATGATCTTGAGATTGAACCACAAACCCTAAACACTAATTAATACAGGATTATTCTCAAACATCGCTTGCTATTTTGCTGCAATTCTTGTTTCCCGTATGAACGCATCTGCATTCATTACTTATATTCTTAATTTATTCAGTTTTTTCATCACTCTTAGTCACCTGTCTCTGTGTTATTGATTATCTAGGATGCTCTAATCACTGAAGCAGCTGCTAGCTGATGTGAGTTAAATCAGAAAGTCATTTAACATTGTTGGATCACTTAATTGGTGCTAACCTGTCTGTTGCGTTCGTCAGTGATCCTCTGAATCTGAATCTTTTTCCTCCCCATGTTTCCGGTGTTGCGGTGGGAGGGTCAAGGGGGGGTAGAGAGGTCAGAGGTCACGGATGGATGTCGTTGTATTTCTTCCTCCTTCGAATGCCGATCTCTTTCAGTTCGTCCTCTCTGCACGCTGACACTGGTGGAAGCAGCCGGGCAGGGAGGCTGTCACCCCGTAAATATATAAAAAAAAGAAAAAGATAGGGAGAAGGAGGAGAGGAAGAACGGGGTTCGGTATGCGGCGCCCTCTTCAGATCATGGTCCTATTTCCGGGGGCAGGTCATCCACACTCAGGCTGAACTGGGGTCCTCTGCCCTCCCCTTCACCTTAACTGGGCAGCTCCTGAAAAACAACACAGAGGCATTCATCAGACTGAGAGAGAGAGAGAGAAGGGGGGGAGTATACTTTGTTTGTATACTGTGACCCACTTCAGCTACTACAAATACTGTATTTGCCTTGACCCCTCATATACAACAACAAGAGAATAAATGATGCAGCAATGCATCGGAGGCGCCATCGAATCAGAAGCACATTGAGCTGAAACATGAAGGCGTGGGGGGGTGGGAGTGTTTGTGGTGCTACATGCAGAGCAGGAGGCCCTCAGGGGCCCGCGAGGAGGGAGGCTGTGCTGTGTCAGCTTCATTAGAGGCATCACCGCCACATCACTGATCTGCTGGTCGCCCGCGGCAACCGGCTGCCCGTTCGGGGCGGCCTGACACGCCGAATGTGATTCCCCAATCGAAGGCAGAGCAGACAGGAGCCACCGAGTCTGCGGATTCCACATATATTCCATCTCCAAACGCCATCCTGTTCTGTGCTAATTCCTTGACAGGAAACAGGTTTTACTCTGTGCTGAACATGATCTGCGTCGATGGCGGCGGGGCAGTGTGGCAGCTGACACTATGGAGGGAAATTATTCTACATTTAACTATACAAGACATCCAAACACATGATAGTTGGGACTGAAAAGCAGTTTTCTGAACTTTTCTTAAAATGATTTTCCAGACTCTCAGGAGAGACTCCCGACAAGCAGGTATGAGTGGGCAGATTCCCACCGATGACACGCAGCGTTTAAACACAACCGACGCCGTTTTGTGTCCAGTAATAACATGATGCCTTATTACCTAAGCTGAACGCTGACCTAATTCCATGCAACACAGAAAAAGATGAAGTGTAAAATGTGTGTCTTGTGCATCTAACTAACCATGAAATAAGGGAGGGATCAGAAACATAGGATGGGTACGTTATAAATTTCTAATTTCAAAAAGGGCAAAGCAGGGAGAGACAGCCCGGAGAATTTCTGCAAACTCATGAATGAATGAGAAGGCGGCAGCAGCCCAGGAATGGCAACAGAGGCGAGGACCGTTTTAGGCCCCGTTTCTACTATTTGTGGATCAGCTTTAAAAATAGCACTCTATATATACATACAGACTGTGTGTACACACAGTACAGCGCACACACACACACACACACGACAGTGGGAGCCAAGTGGCAGCATTACAGAGCTGAAGCATCTGGAAAACCGTGAGTACAGACACCACACCAGCTCTCCAGCATTGTTTGCATTCCCTCTACCTGGGAGAGCAGCAGAAGAAGAACGCCCTCTATTTACATCCATTCTTACGAAACAAAGAACGTGAAATAGTCTGTCATGAGACTGACATCTCTTTTGTGCTGCTGTGGGCGCTGCGCTGCACACTCGTTTAGAGTGGATGCAATTGGCTTTGCTTTGGCGATGAGTTGCTTATGAATTATGCACTGATGGGAGAGATTGGAGGAGGGGGGGGGGGTGGAGAAAGAGGGTGTTATGAGTGTCATAATTGTTTTGTAAAAAGGCTTGATGAAGAACTGGAGGCTGCCTGGTTTCTACGTGGAAAATCTGCAGAGAGCTGCAGGAACTGAATGTACAAACTATTGGCAACATCTTTCTAATATTTAGTTCCAGCTCCTGCAGCACATTCATTTTCTAAAAATCCATGTTCAAGTCCTCTTCATCTTCATCGCCTCTCTTTTGACTGGCTCAGATTTAATAAGCGAGATCAGTAAAGCATAATGAATTCTACCTGAATCACCTCATTAGTGTACTTCTTGAAAGGAGTGGGTGTTCCTAATATGTTGTACACTCATTCTTTTCATTCAGCTTCAAATGACACAGCAGAGGTGTTGGTAACATAATTTAGCTAAATAATAAAGAGGTGTGCGTTCATACTCTCTCACAGCCTTCGTTAGCCACTGTATTTCAGTGGCGGTGAAGTTCAAAGGGAGGGATTTGTCTTCAGGCTGTGGGCTGATCACACATGAAAAGGCTGCTTTATCTGCCCGGGGTGGTCAAGTCCCGACCTTTTACCCTTCATGCTGCCGGAGCTCGCTTCCCATGTCTGATGTCAGGCAGAATCTCTGCTCTCACATGGGAAGCAGAGGGCCTGGAGTGTGTCTGCTGCCTCACTGAGCAGGCAACAGCGACAGAGAGGCTCTGGACGATGAAAAGATTAACGCTGATAATTAGGAATCTACAGCAGACCCAGATTGGAACCCTGGGGAACGCCTAAAACGTTTAGACGGTTTAGTTCGCAAGGGGCCAACGACAAGCTCTTCTTTTACATTTTCTAACAGTTTGGGAACAGGGAATATGGACATAAAAGCACACATTGGAGTAAAGGAATTCAGAGTTTTTGAGGAAACTGTACAGCTGCTACATTCACTACATTCCTGCTGTTTTTAAGTACAGATGCTTGAATATTACAGCTGTCAAGACTCGTTGAATTTTTTATCATCCCTGTGGATAAACTGGGAAACTCTTTCTTGATAAAGCTCTGTGACGCTTATTACCCTTCTAATGTGAGATGTTTCCATGCACATTTGTATCGAGGTGGTAAAAAGAAAACCCAGAAACCTTCAGCACGCTTTACACAATTTCAGTCTATTTATTTGAATTGGCACTTCAGAGTTGTTTTGTTGTTATTCAATAAATGTTAAACATGAAACAGTGCAGTAAAAGAAAAAATAATCATATTGTTTTAGAAAGACGAAAAATATATTATTTAAAAAGGAATAACAGCATAAAACCTGCAGAACTGAGCATTAGAAATGGTATAAAGAAGAAATAGAAACACTATTACAGTACAAATGTGTCCACTAAGCTTCAGAGAAGGCACATCAGGTCATAGCCTCGGAGCAGCCTGCAACAAAGATTAGTCCATAAAAAAAAAACATTGGTCCATAAAAGAACAGTTAGAAAATGTTGCATCGCATCATTATCCCTGACATCTGTTGCTGCAGCCGTTAAGCATTTCAAAGCTTCAATCTTCTATTCCAACGATGTGGGTGGAAAGCCACAAGCTCCGAGGGCAATATTTTGATTTTGACATTTATTCATGAGGAGAAAGTTGACATAGGGACGTCCTTATTCCGAAACAACACGCTTCCCAGTACAACCACAGTCTTCCACAGTTGGACAATAAGAAGCTTCCCGTGGGCACTCAGGGGTTAAGTGACTTGCTAAAGGGCACGTCACACAGATTTTCCCACCCGGTCGAGGTTTGTGAACTGGTGACCTTCCTCCTGACAACCTGCCTCGCTGTCCTCTGGGCTAATGCTGCCCTCGATATTACTGATACATCGCCACCAATGTTTCTGCCACAGGCTGAATGTGTCAGAACCTGCAGGGGAGGAGCGCTGGGCTCTGACTGAGTCATGACACAGAAAACAAACCACTTACATGCCACAAAATGCAGCAGGAGACTGGTGTGTTTGGGTTAGATGTGATTTGAGTCTACACGGCATTCTGTTGGCTTTTACGAGGGGAGATGTGATGTAATCAGATGACGATGTGGCTGTGTGTGCACATTAAGGCCCGACTGATACAGTACAAGATCTGGGTCAGACACAAGAGATTATTAGAGCAGAACAAAATCTGAAAAAGACTAAAATCAACAATATATCTTCAAGGGCTTTTTATTTTTTTGCTGTCGTTATTGGTGTAGGGCAGGGGTTTTAAGATTCCCATGGATGTGCGGACGGCGATCACTGGATTACTTTGGTACTGAAGAAAACTTAAAAACCCAGATGATTCCCAGGAAACTTCTGGAATCTAACCGGATTCGTGGACACGTGTGTTCAGATTTGAGTTATGACTCCGGGATGAACCCTCCTGCTGCCCCCTGAGGAGGAGCGACTCGTCATGGAGCTAAAATCATTTTCAGTCACTATGAAGGAGCGTTATCAGAATGCCCAGTCTCTAATACAACACTGAGGCATCGATATATTGGTCAGGTCTAAGCGTGTTATCTGTTTATGTGCTTGCGTGTGTGTGTCCTCTTGCATGTCCATCCTTTACTGCCCTGGTGTGTTAAGTGGCAGCAGAGCAGCCTGGAGCAGAGAGATAACAGTCTGCGGTAGGGGGCTGGTGGTTGGGTGGGTGGGTGGTGGTGGGGGGGTTGAAGATGGTCCTCGGCTGCTGGAGCCATGCCAGAGGAGTGCTGAGAAATCCATCACTTTTCCCACTCAGCGCCAACATCTGTCGAGGCTGACCAGCGACCAGCTCTACGGCAGACCTCCACACCCGCCTCTGATTACTACAACCTGGACTAATCTGGTCCTGAGTGGTTTAATGGATGGAGCACGGTCGTGGGAAAGTCTGAAACATCATCTACACAATATGCGTGTGCTTATGCCATGGATTTAACTACCTAGTAGGGATGTAAAGACTGAACTGATATAAGTCAGCGACGGGTCCACACATTAAAGCAGCTCGAAGGAAAATGACTACAGCAGCAACAGCAACAACTTCTAAATAGTACTCTCCCTGAACTCCAGCCAAAGGATATAAAAGCAGCAGTAAACTGTTATTTGCAAGAAGATTCAGCAGTTAAGTGTTGTTGATAATGTCAGATTCAGTAGGATACTGACCCTGAAATACACAATTACCAGTCAGCAGCATCTCAGTGAAAAATGTATCCTCCAAAAAGTTGCCCTATGAATCACTGGCCATTTTTGGCTAGCACTTACATGACCAGAAGGTGAGTAAATATTGATTTCTTACAAGCTACTGACCATTAATTCTCACGCATGTTAATTTTAACATTTAACAATGAAATCTGACCCACATCAAACTGTCCAGCGGCTACTTTGAGTTTATAGACGCTGCATCTAAACATACATCACACCGTCTAAGAGAGTTTCTCGACCGTCACTTGCTGCTTAGTCTCTTCTTGAAGGCAGATTGCTGGTACAGGCAACAACATCTGTTTTACTAAACCTACAGTGTCTCTGTTAATAAACAACGGATGCATAGAAAAACATCGCCAAGCTAACTTTTTGTTATTGACTAGACATTGCAGGCCACATCCGTCACTCCTGTAAATATACACGGTGCTCTAAGGCATGCTGGATTAAAGTGTCCAAGACATCGCAGAGGTTGTACGTCATGATATCTTTACAAATCACGGCAACTGTTGATGAAATGGAAGAAAAATGCTCGTATCAGTTAGCAGGCCAGGCTGGCAAAAATATCACAGAAGTCACGTCGAGATCTGCCGAGGAGCTCAGGGCTTCAGGTTTCAAGAAGAGGGCGACCTGCCTGCATGTAGCTGCTGGAGCCGTGACCTCTGCAAGAGACTATCAAAATGACTGATCTGTCCCTCAGTCTGAAGTCTGAGCAGATCGATATTTCACCAATATTCATCCATCACTCAACGTTCACTCCAACCGGCCCGACGTGACGGACGAAACACGAGAGGACAAGTGATGCCGAACAACTGCGAATCAAAAGCAGGCGTTTGAGGTTGTGACGTGCTGAACGCTCACGAGCTGAGGATCCTTTTTTGAGCAACGACAGCAGAGCTGAATCAGACAAGAGAGCAACATGAACTCCATTACTCCGAAACATTAATAAGTTCAAGATCACATCCTCGTTAAGAGACCTTCATAGCTTAATCTTATGTGCCAGATCGAGCTAAAACAATTAGTTGGTTGTCAGAAAACTAATTTAACAATTTTTAATATTGTAATACGACTTTATGAAAGTGCAATGCTAAATATCTGCATGTAGGGTCACTGTCATCATGAAGGCATTAATGCCAAAGTTCATACACAGCTCGCCAGCATCAAGATACACTGTAAGCATGAATCAGGGGGGTTTTTTTTTGGGGGGGGGGGGGGGGGGGGTCTAATGGGCTTGTTTCTCATTGGGGCACAAACAGAGCGGCTGATGGGATCAAGGGTGGAGGGCTGGGGGGAGCTGGCGTCTAACTGGGCCACTGAATTCCCTCATCTGACCCAGCGAGGCTCGGTTTGCGGCCCAACCTTGAGGGTGTTCTGCCAGCACCAGCTGTGGGATATTTACAGCCTGTTGCCGCATGTTCCCGGGCAACCATTGGACACGGCTCCCGCCACACTCGGGCGTCAGTCACCCAGCATGCATCTTCGCTGTATCAAAAAAGAAAAAAAACTAAGGCTGATTTTGTGGTAGAAGCATCAGCAGGTGGAGTGAAGGGGGGCGGGGGGGGGGGTTGTGACAAATAGTGGAGGAGGGAGCTGCTGGCCTTATATCTGAAGCCTGGCTTGTGACTGTGAGTGTGATTGTGCCTGTGCGTCTACGCTGCCAACCCTGGCAGTGGAATATGATATCCCCTTCCCCCTCCTCCTCTTAACCAATCATGGGTGAGTCTTCGGAGAGGTGGGGGAGAGAGATGCAGTGCAAGGGCAGCACTTCTGAGGTGGCGGTGGTTTGGGGGATGGGACGGGACGGGAGGGGCGGCGAAGAGATCTGTGCCTCTCGGCTCGTGAATCACGCCCACGTTGCCGGGCCGCTGTCAATACCGCAGTCTGCCCGAGCACGTACACACACACACACACACACACACACACACACACACACACACACATAAAAACAAACAACCACACACACAAAGAAAAACACACCCACGCATTTAACACAGGGCGCACTAACTGTCACTGATCTACTGTTAGTGCTCATAGCCTCTGGCATGAATACGGCAAAAATACCCCGTTAATACCCATAATACACCCATACACGTACATGCGAGTACACACAGACACACAAAGACGCCTTTTGTCCAGCAGCATGTGGAGCGAAGCGGACTTGTTGGCAGGTCACACAATACTTTGAGTGTGGTTTGCTGTTGACTCTGAGACTTGCCCCCGTCACTGCATCACCGGCGTGGACTATGCGGTTTGACCTGTCAGGTTACATCACTGCCAATGGTAGAAGCACTTAACACGCTCGGAGGCACACCCATCCCTGAAAGGTGCGAACTGATTGGATGATCCAGCGGAACAATAAGAGGGAGGGATCTCACAGTTAGGGGAGGGTTTTTCTGTTTACAAGTTATTGTTGGCACCAAAGCAGTTCACCTGCCAAGAGTTCAGGACCTGATTGAACCCGGGGCGGCCCGCGGAGAAACCAATGAACAAATTACTGCTGTAACCACTATCAATTAGTTTTTGATTACTCGTGTAGTGTATAAAATGTCCATCACAATTTGAAAGGCAGCCATTGGTTCTTATTCATTCAGTGAACTTACAACTTGCTTCAGAGAAGAGCTGCAGCTAATGATTAATCTGTTGTTTTTGTTTATAAAATGTGATAAAACAACAAAAAAAAGTCCATAAAAGCGTCCAAAACACAAAGATATTAACTTTACAGAGAAGCAGCAAATCCAGAATCTAAACAGTTATGGATTCATGTACTGTTGATCAACAGCAGGACAGTGAACTCGGAAGCAGAAACGACCACAGGTCAGAGAGGAAAATGCTGCTGAAGACTGAGGATCTCCTTTGAATTGCAGCTTAACTCCAGTCCATTAAACTCAAGCTCTCAACGTGCATCGTTTTTATAGAAAAGGCTCACAGATACCAGAATCCAGTGGGGGTCAGGTTGATTTCTAGTACGGCTGGTGGTACTTGAGGGTGGTCTCGTGTTTTGACAGACTGTCCTTTAAAAGGCCGCAGGTTCAATCCCAGAAACAGCTGCCTGTCCTGTAGAGCTGCAACCAGCGACTACTCTCCCTAATGATTAAGCTATTGATTAATGCGATGAATGACAATAAATGTAGTCGCAGGAGTGCTTTGTTCCCACAGCCCAAAATGACGTCTTCAAATTGCTTAGTTGAGAAAACCAACTCCATTCGTTTTCTGTCAGTCAATCAATTTAGTGCTGAAATGATTCGTCAATTATTTGACAGAAAAGTACCCTGCAACCATTTTGATCGTCATTAATAATTATTTAAGCCACTTACAAAGCAAAACACCAATCAGTGTCTGGCTGCAACTTTCTGTTTGATACAATTGTAAATTGAAAATCTTTGGTGTTGTTAGTTCTGAAGATGTTTCTCTCAAGACGTTTTACAGACTAAACCATTAGATGACAAACCAAAAAATAACAATCGATAAATTAATAATGTCCTAAACTAATCAATTAACTAATAGTGTCAGCTCTACCTGTGTCACTGAGTTAAAAGTTGCTGATCAGTTTTATCTGCTGTAAATTATAGATTTCAGTTACTCTAAAAATGACTAATGAAGAACTGCTGTTTACAGTTATTATTAGGCCCTTGTTTGTCTTACAGATCAGATCATTTATAATCTAACGCTCTCTTTTCATTCAGGACACACACACACACACACACACACACACACACACACACACGTGTTGGACTGTGAGCTTACAGGTTTACAGGTTTTCCTTCCCACCGTCTTCAATCTGCTGCGGTGCAACAACAAAAGGTCTGTGACAGAGAAAAATGCCCTCTAGACAAAACATTGATGACATCAATGTGACAAAGAGGGCGAACGTTTGCCGTCACCAGTCGAACACGTTCTCATTTACGCGGCCAAGAGCCAGTCAGGCGAGATCAAGACAGCCGACTGACACTTAAATATAACCGTTTATCACGAGTACTATCAGGCTTATTTTCATGAATGCAGGTGAGTGGGAGGAGAAATGTTGTTGTTTAGGTACAATAACACCTGCCTATTTAAAGCGTTTTGTGGGATTTATCCGTCATTAACTATGAAATGTGGGCACCGCAAGTGTGCCGAAGGTACTCAATAGCAATAAACACTCAGCAGAGAGTCTCTCACACACACACACTGCTGCTGCTTTGAGAAGTGAACTGCGACCCTTTCAACAGATTAACTCTCCCTGAAGAAAACAGGTCTTTTTCTGGGACGCAGAATAAACCGACTCTGTCATGATTGTTTATACGTGTGGTCACTGCAGCTTAGAGAGGCATCTTTCAATCCGGCCACGGGAGATCGAGCCAGGTCGGCTTTGTTGTCAAGATACCCTTCAAAACAAGTGTCGAGCAGCTGCTTGGAGCCCCGCGAGCCCATGCACTCCTCTTCTGAGGCCGGCGGGTCGATTAACGTGTAGAAACAGGCGCGTTTAACCATATTATAAAACATACAGGAGTGATTAACTCGCTTCAGGAAAACTCATTTTCTCAAAATGAAACTGGTGTCTAGTGAGCAGCCAACAGCATCGTGCCACTCATCCAACTGCCTCTCACATATCTTTACAGTTCTAGAGGATACAGAAGCAGGCCGACCATCTTTATGTAGCTTTACTGAACATAGACAACTTCCTGCTATCTACCGTCTGTTTGACCTACTTGGCTTTGAAGAACCAAACAAGGTCAAAGAAAACCATCAACTTTATACCCTCAAAGGCTTTACACATGTGTGTACTTGTGAAGTACACAACGTGGTTTAAACAGGTGTCAAGGGCACGAGGATCATGAAACTCAGCCGACACATAAATGTCCGTGTAAGCCTTCAATACAAGAAAGAAAAGGAACAGGTGTGACGTTAAGAGCTGCGCGACAACACAAGCCATCACCCATAAATCTTCACAACAGACCCCCTCCGCTCTCCATCAGCAGATTTCGAGTTGGGGGAAGGTGTCAGCTCTGCGGCCGATGATGGAGAACAGGCCACACAGCAAGTCACCTCGCACTCCTCGCTATCTACCTCGTAAAGTCCTCGGAGGCGCCAGCAGAGCACCCCACCGATGAGCCTCCTGGACTGATTAGAGCTCACAACATTTTTTTGAGACCGTCTCTTGCACTTCAGCTTAAATCAAGCATGTGAAAGTTGAAAAATGTTAGTTTTAGCCAGAGGAGAAGTAATGTGAACACTTAAAAACATCCATCAAGGATGACATTTTCTCTTGAAGTAATTATGGTTTTAAGCGAAGCGGCATTCTTGTCAATTCAAACCAATTACATCAGAGGAACACACACACACACACACACACACACACACACACACACACACTTAGAGCTGCAATGTCTCGATTGGTCGCTCTTACCGTCAAAGATTAAAGATGCCAAAAGGCGGTATGGAAGTGCTCTGACACAAACACAAAAGTCTGGATTCTGGATTGAGGCCAGTTAATTTTAAAAAGAGCTCCAAGTGCGAGATAGTCCACGTCAAAGATCTCAGAGGGATACAGTCCTGAACAGAAAGAGGGTCCAACTCAGAGCAGCACATGTGCCCTCGACTGCTGAAGTGACAACTGCTGGTGGAACGCCCTCCCTCCAGACGCCCCAAATTACCCTTCTCACTGGACACCCCCAGCCCCCACCATCAACCGCCCCCAGTGCACTCATCTCCCCCCTCCCCACCCACAAACCCCTCCCCGGTCACCCTTTGCCCTAATATGCCTTCAGCAACTGCCACCAATTCATCAGTGTCTCTTCTGTTCGGCTCTTTAAAGGGACGTTCCACGCGCTTCAGTCAACAGATCATGTATACATGTGTTTCCACCACTGATTAATCTGTCAACATTTTCTTTAATTCATCGATTATACATGTAGTATATAACATGTCCCCAAAACGTGACATCTTATGAGAAATATTATATCTTAAAGTACACAAAACAACAAGAACGATAAATTGGCACAGCTTTTCACTGATGAAGCTGAAACCAGCATTTTTACTTAATGGAAGACTTCAATTATTAACACAGTGGTTTAATTTTCTGTCTATCAATTAATCGACTAATGTATGAATTTGTTTGTCGCTCTGGCCGAGGAGAAAATGCTGTCCTTTATTTGGTTGTCATGACTTCACGAGTGACTGACGTCCTGTGACGGTTCCAGCTGCTCATCCTCAAAGCGAGCAGACGACAGCGCCGCAGACTCGTGGAACTTTACGATACTTCATAAAATCAGAATAATAATTCAAGCTTGACGTTCACCCTGGTGTCGAGCTGAGATGATCAGCCGATGAATCAATGAGAAAATGAATGGATAGAAAGAGAAAACATTCTCTGGTTCCAGCTTCTGCATGTGGGGATCCGTTTTCTATCGTTACTGAATATCTTCAAGACAACAATTATTTCACGTCACATCAACAAAATGAATGATTATTCAAATAAAGAACAGAATAATCTATAATGACAATAATCATTAGCTGCAGCTCTACTCTGGTGGGTTAGGCTACACAACTCCAGCAGGTTTGTTTATACTGTGTGGAGATGAATGGAAACTAATGGCCGCCTGGTCGCACAAATGCAGCCTAAAACCTAAGACTGTACGGCAGTCATTTGAAAATGTAGTGTGAACACGATAAGGAGCCAGCGGTGTGTGTGTGTGTGTGTGTGTGTGTGTGTGTGTGTGTGTGTGAGTCACTAGCTGCCTAGCTGAGTGTGTCAGTTCCTTGTAGCACACCAATCTGTCCCTCGTGCACATGTGTGTGTACATCCTCCATTTGGATCATGAGCTGCTGGCAGTGGGATGGCAGCTGCCTACATACCTTTTGTTCCACTGGACCCTTCAAGCCCCCCCCCCCCCGAAATCTATACACAAACACACACACGAGCAGCACACAGATATACACTCGCATGCTCAGCTGTCGGAGAGTTCAACACACCGTAATGTCTCGTGCCACTCAGCAGAGGAGTCATTTTAGAATCGAGTGTAGAGAGTTTGAGCTGTCAGACTTCGCCGGCTGCACCGCCACGTCCCCCCCCCCCCTCCCTGTTAGCTGTGATGAAGCCCGCCGCTGACGGCTGTGATCTGAAGCTACGTCCAAAGCTGTGGAAATCAAATCCTCGCAGATCCGAACTCGGTGAGATAGTTCGATGGCTGCAGAGAGGACTGTAAAAGGAGAGATTCGCCGTCTGTGACCGTTTGCGACAGTAGCTCCGCTTCCCAAGGAATGAATCTCAGCCTCTGCCCTTTCCTGACCTTGAAATCTCCGAGGGGGCCCGGAGGGTGTGGGAAATGGGAGGCCAGGAGTCTGCTAAACAGTTGTGTCATTGAGTTTCCACACAACACAGCCAATGTATGGATGCAGGCACGTCTGTGCCCAGAGCACGACGGGTTAAACAAGGGGCAGAAATTCCAAGGGCCAACTTGGTCCTGAAGCAGCAACTTATATGGATAAATCTGAGAGGGGAGGACAGAAAACATGAACTCCCTTCGTCTATCAGGGGCAGGAAATCTGCCCGTGGATGGGAAAAATATACACCACCACTAAACACAACAATCCTAATGTCACAGCACTGAGGACACAATTACTTCCACAACAAACACCAGTGCTCAGTAGTGGGCTGATCTCACTGCCCCTTTTCCAGGTTTCTCCCTGCTTGTTATCCACATTTGTCGACCATGTGCACGGCCGCCTGGGGGCCCTCCATGTTGAACACAGGGTGTTGGCCTGGAGCCTAAAATGGGGATCTATGAGCCTACCTCCGCTCTTCCTGAGACAAACGCGAGCGTTGGCCAAGACTGTGTGGTGCTGGTTACATGTGGTGGGGATCCGGCACCGAGGAGAGGTGGGGGAGGCACAAACACAGAGAGAAAGGATTTCTATTCTCTCTCCTTTAACAGAGCGGTGAGAGGAAGCAGCTTCTTTGCCCTGAGGCAAGTGTATTTATGTTGAAAGGAAACACAAAAGCGTATAAGCTACAGCTCTCGCAATGATAAACATCCATCCATGTAGCTGCAAATACTTGGGAACAGTTGTAGAGAAGGCAAAACGATTTGTTTTGTGTTTTTGTTCCGTGTGAAAGGTGAGCCACCTGAGTGATGTGCCACCACAAAGACAAACTCGAGGTTTTGTTGAAGACAAGCTTATTTGGTACTTTGTCTTTGTATCAAATGACTAATAGCTTTGTGAATAAACATGCTATGCTTTCAAGGGTTTGACAGTGAATACCCTGATTATGCAAATCTGCCTCCCTCCCGAGGACGGGGTAAATTAAAAAAATGACAAAGATTTTCTCTGGTGTGGCTCCGCTGTGAGCTTTCCTCTTGTGTGACCTACATTATTGAGGAATTCTCCACATTTTTGTCACACTCTTGACAAATCTCGCAGCATAATACAGCTCACAAGATGAACATACACATACACACATCTATCCGCGCTCGCACATTATCTGCGCCAGCATTCAAACAGGCGTCTCGTTAATCAACACTTTCACAGCATCAATTTGAAACCACAACGCTGGAACACCGATACAGTGAATATTTTACGTGCACTTCATGTTAGACGTCAAACCGTCCAGGAGGGTTTCAGTCCTCTGTGATAGCAGCTGTCCCAAAGCGTCTTTAGTGGATCAAACTAATTCACAGTCCATTCTCACCCACTGACTTCCATTTAAGTCTGCACCATCACAAACAACATTATGATCCAAGGGTTTCCTGCAGTGACCACCTACACTAATATCATAAAAAATAAATACACCTTAATGAAATAAAACATGTCAGAGGCCTAATTTCACTCAGCAAACATCATGTATTTCAGGAGCATGGCTAAAAGTTTAGACTGACCGTGATCCGGGCGACTTGCCTGCGACGTGTTCGTTTAGTTTGAGGACTAATATTTAAAATTTTCAACTGAAATGCTTCCCAATCAACTTGGTACATGATGTTTTTTTCCAAAAAGTTTTTCCTCGTCCACATCGAGAGTTGAAGGACAGGGTGAGTCGTATGTTGCACAGACTATAAAGCACTTTGGGTTAAACTTGTGATTTTGGATGTAAAAATGTTTTCATAGACAAAGAGAAACGCTCTGTAGCTACTTTTTGTGCTGTTGATTTGGACTTTTTCACTACCCCTACACGTTGGCACCAGGCGATTCTGCACGTTGGCGATCTCAAACGGCTACAAGAAGTAAAATCCTTAACTTCATTACCCTGAAATCCTGCAAGGTGATGACAGTAAATTGCATTCAGCACCGGCTGGTTTTTCTAAAAAGGCTCAGACAGTAAATAGATCTGCTGCTTGGAAGGTGCGAGCTGGACGAGGCTGCTAGTTTGCATGTCATGCTTTTAGTTTCTGTTCATCATCACATCCTCTGGGTAGAAAAAGTGCCCTCATCTGACATCAAAGTCACTGTTCTGTGACAGTGAAGGTGGGATTGTTCTTGTGCTGCAGCCACATTTTGTTTTTTCACAAAAATTGTGAATGACTAAACTCACAGTTCCCTGTGCATGTTTTTCTACCAATTAACAGTCATAAAATCCAGGATATCGGCCTTGTTAAATAAGCGTGTAACACTTGCTTAAACTTTAGATCGGCTGTAACACGACCTGCTTTAAAAGACCGTGAGGCTGCAGCCGAATGCCTTTGTTATGTTTTATCTTTCATACAACAGCGCTGGCCGGTATGTATCCTGCACCTCTGTCTCATCTTGCCCGGCCTGGCTCTCCCAGTCCGGGGGAAACGTGGTATCTCCCGGCCCCAGGAGCTGTCACAGCTAAAGGTTAAAGGTCAAGAGCAGCGAGACGAGCCCTAACAGACGCAGCAACCTGTTCCCTTCAACTGTCTGCCTCCCTCAGCTGCCACCGCAAAGGCTCCAACCCCCCCTAAAGCCTGCTCTGCAGCTCCAAGCCCTCTGCTTTTCCAGGCCGCCACCGTCCACTCGGACACAGGAACAGTTTCAGGGACAAATTATTAACGTCGCGGGGCTCTTTTACCGCTTATTTAAGCTTCTCTACTATTCCTCTACTTTAAGATTAAAGGTTGTTTTAAGGTGATATTCATTAAATTGATTTCTCCGTTTCATGATAAGGAAAACAAATCTCTTTAAACTTTGTCCATGTCTCCCTGTGTACAGTACACCATGTAAATGTGTTAAGTGTAGAAGTAAGCTTTTCCTGTCTCCCTGCCAAGCCCCTTAAGGGAAACAGGACCTCGCTGCGTTAGCCTAATTAATGTTCTATGCTTGTTGCTATATTATATTTTAATCTATAAAGTAAATTAAAGCCATAAATCACTCAACACCTGTGACTCCCACGCCAGCATGACCGACTGGAGAGCGGAGAGACGGCAGACGTTTAGCTTACGCCTGGAAAAATAAAAGCAGACATCTGGAATTAAAGATTCATCGATGCTGATTTCAAAAGAGTTGAGTTCGGACTGAGACGTTTTGTGGAGGAAATAAATCTCATTTAAATTATCATTCTTGTTTGAAGTTGGAAAAAATGTTTCATGGCCAAAACCAATTCTTATTTCTCCGAATATAAACAGCCTCTGCAGGTTTGTTGGAGACAAACACCACAAGGAGAAGAAGGTAGCGTGCTCGCTGAAAGACCTGCAGTGTGAGCGGTGAAGCGTTTGAGGTGTTACAGGATTATTTCATGACCCTGTGTGACTGGGACTGGGTCTCCAACCTCAATACTGGTGCAGACTGAAGTGTGTTCAAATCAAGTACTCGAAGCTGCCATCGAATGTCTGCTTAGATCTGTAGATTCAACATCTGGTTTACTTTAGTTCCCGATTTAAATCTAAATCGCCGCCCACGTCTCGTCTTTTTTCAGAGACACAAGTAAGTCTGGCGTCGTGCTCATTGACGGCTGTTTCCCACCAGTTAGCGAAGTAGTCGACCAATCAGAGCTCAGCAGGCGGGATTAAGAGTGGGTGCTTTATCTTCCCGCATGGCGACGCAGCTGTACAGGTTGTTGCAAGTCGACTTACGGAAACTGATATCTTTCTCCAAAAGTCTTAGCAACCACTACCAGAGGAAATGATTGGTTAGGGCGATAACAAACCTCCCTCTCAACAACAAGTCATCTTACACGGAGACAATGTCAGGCAGATCAGTCTGATCATCAGGAGACATTTAAATCAAAATACAAGACAGCAGGCCTCTTGTACGGCTGCTTGTGAGGAATATGTTTTGGCCGTGAAGTAGCCGTGTATTATTACTGTGTGTGTGTACTTCTGTTCAATGAAGTAAGGGCGATAGAAGCATAGTTTGGTTCCATAACACAGGCAGAAAGAGGAGCGGCTTTCAAGCTGTCATCCATTTTTAAACGTTTGTTTGTCTTCAGTTTAACCCTTCGTTAGCTTCATTTTCATCAAGTGACAGTCAACTGACAAAGCAGAGGCTCTGTTGCTATGGTTACCCATACTTTTATATCCTGCGAGGTCTGATTTAGAACGGTCCTTAATCTGTTGACGGGAACTATGTCAGAGGTGTCCCGTTACAGCAGGAACCCCAAGATAAATCTGAGGCGTCGAACGTGTGTTTATATTTCACAAAATGATGCCTTTTTTTCTTCTAACTTCTCTCTGTTTTCACCTCCTCAGCCTTCTAAACAAATATCTGAGTAGTAAAAATAACTCTGGTTGCTCCTGACTCATGTTTTGAGTCGGACATAATCACGAAGGGTCATGAGCAGACGTTGCTTAATTTTAGGTGGGGAGTCACTGTGTTGCGCGGTTTAAACAGATACCTCACATGACATAAAATAGAGCTGAGACAATTAGTCGATTCATTTGGTAGATCGATCGACAATTTACCGAAAATTTAACAGCAACTATTTTTATAAATCGATTATTCTTCCTGCGAAAAATATAGTAAGTTATATATCTTTGGGCTTTTGGACTGTTGGTCTTTTTGTGTACCAAAAAGTACTGAAAGCTAACCATGAATATTTTTGTTTTCTTTTCTTTGTTTTTCTTTGAGTGGTTTGGCTTTTTTGTTGAATGAAGAAGAAATGTTTCGGGTTTCGTAGATTAACGGAGAGCTTCATTTTGGCACTAGTATTGATAAAATGTCACATGACTGCCAGCCCTCATCACACTCTGAAGATATTAAACTTATTTTTCGGGATGAGAGCAAAAATTTGGACATTGTTCTTGAAATCTTTGGGCTTCTACCTTTTTTTTATCGTTTTGTTTTGTCCGACTTTTCAGTGACGGAGGCTTTACTGTACGAGCAGGAAAGAGGCGAGACCAGACCGCCATGGCGCTCGACGCAGGCACGAGGCGCTGTGTTTTGCACAAACAAATCCCCAAAGGCGACGAGCCGTTTGATGTGCAATGGGGCGTGGAGGGCCACACGGAGCCAGCCCCCCCCCCCCCCCCCCCCCCCCCCCCCCCCCAACCTCCACTAGCTCCCTGACATTGACTAACACTAACCCTCACACACACACACACACACACACACACACACACACACACACACACACTTCTCAGAAACAGCTGACGTTTTAACAGGCTTACAACAGCTGACAGGCTACAGGTGGGGCAGAGGGGACCCTTCATAAGCCCTCCACCCCCCTTCCTCCTTTTAGTGCCCGGCTCATAATTCCCCTCAGCAATCCACACACACACACACACACACACACCTGTTGTGACTCCAGAGGAATTGTCCTCTGTGAAAAGCCTTCCTCCATACTGCATCACCCACCTACTCACACACACACACACACTCTCCCCGTCAGTGCATTAAAACAGGGCTTTATGACCCTCCAGCGTGTGTTGGAGTGGCTCGGGAGTGTGTATGCTGTGTCCGACTGTAACAACAGATGCTCCCATGGACCAGAACTACGGGCTAAAAGCACTAAGCTCCTTTGCTCTGCTTCGCTGGAGCCGGTGCCGGCATTACGGTGAGGAGAGAACCACGCTGTCATGTTAATCCATAATCATTTTAACCCACAATACCCAGGTTTTCACTTCAATCACCACCGTGTACAATCACAATGACGGTTTGACCATATGATGTGGATCTTATAATCCGGAGGTCACGCTTGAGTCAGGAAATAATACGACCTCTAAATGGACTTTTTATCACGGGGTATTAACGTTTCCTCGACTGTTGAGAGTGAAACTTTTCTGCAGCAACACAGCGAGATGCTTCCTTTGATGGAGACTGAACGGCTCCTCCTCATGAACGTTCTCCCGACGCTTTTGTCAGACAAAGTTTCCTGCGAAGTGAATTGTGGTGGCGCGCAGCCGGGATATTTAGGACGACGAGTATCGGTTTGTAAAAAGGAGCAAAGCTGCGAAGAAGAGAGGGGATTTGAAAGCGCAGCACTTCTTTGGATTGGATGAGAAAACCATGGGGTGAAAGAAGAGAAAAAACACATCTTTGGATTATGTATTCTTGCTGGGAGTGCAAAACAGAGCAAAAAAGAAGTTTTCATAACTTCTAGTGCAGACTTTTTAACCACCAAATCTGTTCTTTCTTCTCTTCTCTCATCATTCACTGGATACCACTAACCTGCTGCCTGCTGTGACAAAGGAAGTGATTTATCACCAGTCATTTACATTCTGTTGTAGAACTCAAAAGGCACAAGTGCAGCTAAAAGCATGGAGCTCAGGTGCAACACTGCCCGAGTCAGGGGTTGTATTCTCTGTGTAACCAGAGCAAGGCATTAAAAGGTACAGAAGTTACAGGTTCAGCAAAGCTATCGATGCTGCTGCTGAAGACCAACATGTCCACTGAAAGGTGTTCGTCATAATCTGTCAAGATCAGGACGAACGTCACGCAGGGGGTGGACAGTCTGGACACAATAACATGAACGCTGAGTAAAGCTGAGGATTCAGACTGTGTGTGTGTGTGTTCAGTCCAAATTAAACAACTAGTTGTTTGTAACTGCCCTCAAATACAAGCAACAAATAACTTTCCAGAAGGCAGTTACAAGCGTTCTCTGGCTCGACACCATTTTTCCGTGCCTTACAATACGGCTACAAATCAGCGCTACGTAAAAAGCATTTTTTGATCTGACACTGCTGTGGTTTGGTTAGGTTTAGGCACAAAGACGACTTGCCCAACATGGTTTGGTTTAGTTACTTGTTGTTAGGAGAATTTTTGAACCAGCATGATGTTCCTCTAACACGCAAATGGAACCAAGATTCAGCAGATTTGTGAGTTCAAGTGCAGCCTATTTATTTTGCTATAAAAACGTTGTCTTTGCATCTTGGATGAATCCAAAAAATGTCTGCTTTTACGGCAGGACAAGAAAACAAGAGGTCATTTAAAAAGAGTTAGACTGAGCTGCTCTCCAACCAGAGACTTTAGCACCGCAACCTCTGAGGAGGGAGGTCAGGTTAACAAAGCCTGTGACTTCAAGTAGATTAACTAAACTAAACCCAACGTTGACCACAGAGGTGGCAGATCAGAAAACAGTCATGAAACTTTTGTTAACGGTTGTGTGCGTTTTGGAAGGCACTGATGAACTACGTCTTCCTGCTGATGTGGCCATCAGATCAGAGAACGCTCACATTTTTGGAAACGCAATGCCAAACAACAACCCATGCTGTTATTCAGTGCTGCGGACTCGCTGTCGAACCACCAGTAAATCTGCTCTGCAAAGATGAGGTACTGTGTGCTTTTCTGATCACAGCACACGATGATGCTGATGAGAGCAGCGTAACATATTATTTTTTATATTTAAAACATATTCTTATCTAGTTCTCCCCCTGCTCTTGTTTCGCACTCTCTTTGCCTTTCTTGAGAAAGCAGAAGGACTCTTTCTCTCCGAGCCTGGTGGTGTTCCAGCTGTAATGTGATAACCAGTTCAATAACATAAACAACTGCCAGAATCCTCCAGAGGAAAGATGCAGGGAGAGAGTGTGTGTGTGTGTGTGCATGAGTCAGTGGGTGGATGTCTGTGTGCGTTTGGTTTTACATGGGAGCGCATGTGGGCTGGAGAGCAGGAGAGGCCTGGGCGAGAGGTGAGGACGAGTCAGCCATTGAACACCATCAAATAAAACGTTATCTAATGCCTGCACTGACACGGCCCGCCAGAAAACAAGTACGCTCTCTATCGACTGAAAGAGCGGCTGTGCTTTTGCCCGCGAAAAACACTCCTCGCTGACGCCGTGAGCTGGGTTTTGTACATCAGAGCAGAGAAATGGATTTCAGCAGTGCTTCAAAGAGCCATCAGGGTATCTGAGCACAAATTGAATGACTTCTAAGACCTTTTTAATAGCTCCAAAAGAAGGAAAAATACTATTTCCGTGGCAAGAAGAGCTAAAGGGCAAAGATACTTCAGACTCAAATAATAAAAACAAACAAACAGAAACTCTTCTGTCTACAGCCACCTCTTGAGCTGGACTATTTAACAAAGCTGTGTACATTTTGAGATATGAAATCAAATATAAAGACATATAATCACTCCATCTACCCCAAATTACATTTAATCCCACCCACCCTACAAGTCCACACATTCTCAGATGTTTTTTTAGATTCTGAATTTCGAAAAACAAAAATATAGTAAAAAAAAATATCTCTTTCTGGAGCTTTCAACAGTCTTCATCATTGGGCAGATGGTCCACCCTCAACACAATGAAGTCCACGAGATGCATTGTTGAGATTGTTTTGTGCATTAATGACAAAAATAAAAAAGGTTATACATGTAATTCGGTATTTGGGTATAAAAATCTCAACATGGATCAAACAAACAGGATATAACATGTTGATTAGTGAGCGTGAGGTGAGGTGCTGCTGGGTGGATTGTTTTACCGTTGGAAAGGGCCAGGCTAGCCGTTTCCCCCTGCTTCCAGTCTTTATGCTAAGCTAAGCTAACTGGCTGCCAGTGGTATCGATCCTCCAACTCTCGGCAAGAAAGCGCCTAAACTTGTTTCCCGAATGCCAAAGATCTCCTTTAAATCAGAATGTTGTTGATGCTCTGTAGTTTATGGACACAAAGATCTTGTAAAGCTGCTTTGTGTTAAGACTAATTTTAACTCCAATGCAAGTCTGGCTTTATCTGTTGAATATCAAAAACAATGTATTGCCAAATGGATGAGATTGGAAAGTCAGGTAATCGTAATACGATGCCCAAGTGTTGAAATGATACCCAGCCCGAGAACTTTACAATGTCCTTATTCTGCTGAATTATGCATTTGCACAGTCAAGCTCTGAAAAATCTCCTTCAACAAGGATGAAACAGCACAAATACACATTGTGCACCTCGATAATACTCACACACATGAGCAGACACAGTGTATGTGTTCATGCATGAACACACATACACATGCCTGGAGTCATAGCAACATCACATGCACATACACAAACATGAGGAAGTGTGTGACTTTGGAAGCATGGAAAGGGGATTTTTCTTCTTCTCCTTCTCCATGGAACCATTCCCAACTCTGGGTAATGACTATTCTACAACAGAGGAAGAATGAAGAGGAATAAGCTGCTTCCCTCCTGTACCCCCCCTCCCTCTACCTCTACACACACTCTTATTCCACGTTAGCTCGAGGCTAACTCAATGAGCCCTGCGCAGATGGTCCCATAACACCACCACAGCTGCACGACTATAAAACGACGCCACGCCCCAGCGAGGAAGAGGTTGATATACATTCAAATATTCAAATGAGGCCGTAACCTCTGTGCCGCGCTCCGCTGGAAGTGGAAGAGATGTGTGGGAGGAATTTGATGTGTGTGTGTGTGTGTGGGGGGGGGGGGGGGGGCTAGATGACGAAGATGAACAGCAAGGAAATGCCAGGACCTCAGATAAAAGAGAGGCAGGGTAAGGGAGAGAGGTGAGAAAGTGGGAGGGAGGGGGAGAGAGAGAGGTTTAGAGAGGGGGGGGGGTGAGAAGCCTGGGTGTAGTGTTTCAGCTCCTGGCTCTGCTGCTTGCTATTTCAGCTGTGCCTGAGTGCTGGCCAGCAGCCCCTGCTCTCACGCCATCGTAACCCCGTCAGTATGGTGGCACGGCACTTGGGCTGCGTTCACACTGCAGCTGAGAGTCTCCCAATTCTTGAAGATCTGATTTGTCCTCCTCAATGTGATTGGCAAAAAAAAAAAAAGCCAACTGAAGTCACAGTTTCTTCCTCCAATCTGGACCACATGGATCTGTGGCACCGGATCAGATCCTAATGTATTGTGGCCTGCGTGAGGCTTCCGTCTCAAAAAGCACCGCGGTGACTAACTTCATTTCACGTCATTCATCGGAGACGATCGTCAGGAGTTTGGCACCGAGGCAGCTCGGCAGAGCCAGCGAGAGGAAACACGACAGGAAAGAAAGCCAAAAAGCGAGTTGGTTGATATTTAGGGAGACGCCTCGATTCTATAAACAAAACCTGCAGGAATGAGGTGAAGCCAAAATCTAAATGTGTCAGAAAGAACAACACAAACAGCAAAGTGACATCTTTAATCACTCACGCAGCATCACTGGCAGTGTTACGGGTTTACAACCTATAATAAAGAAACCGAGATCCCGTCACGAAGGCCAGCAGCGTGAGCAGCCTTCATCTTCAGCACTTCTTCTTCCTCTGTCTGTATCGCGAAAGCGGTGAACATTTTGGCACTCGTAATAAAACAATATCTGGCAAAAAGCAACTTCATCAGCATCAGTTACTATTCCAGTTTTGAGTCAGCAAAAGACCTTTGATTATGAAACATTTCTGCTTCTGGAGGCAGAATGAGCTGTGTTTTCTGAATACTGAATGATGCATCAGAGGAAGAAACGCTTTCCTAAAACAGATGTATGGCATTTCACAGAGGAGAAAAAAAAAAGAAAAATCTCTTCTCTGTATCTCTTTTCTCTTGCAGCTTCCTCCGGTCTTGTAGGTGTGCAGCGCTCCTTGATCCTCGTTCCAACTTCTTCAGTTTTTCGCTCACGTCTTCCTTTGTAATCTTTTGCGATGCACTGTTCTCGGAGCTCCCTGGAAACAATACCAGGCAGACCTCCAGTGAACCCTCGGTGTGCAACAGTGGAGCCTGCAGCTTCAGTCAGTGGACAGAGAAGCTTTAATCCAAGCCGAATATAATGCAGCCGATTGTTGATTCTGATTCTCGGTAATCCTCCTGGTTTGTGCTGCTCTTACTGGATCTCTGGCAACACCAGTAACCTCTGAGTCCAGCTGTGTTATGAAATATTGAGTTTGGAGTTATGAAATGTTTCACACACACGTGACGCAACGAGAACAAGGTCACTGCTGTGACACCCATATCAAAACTAGGACAGGTTCTGTATTTCTATCAAACATCCGTAGGACATTGTAGTGAGAATGAGAGCTTCAAGTACCATGTTGGCAGGCTGGTGCTCTGCTTTATTGGCCTTTAGCAAGACACTAAACCCCTCCGACCTCCAGGGTTACTGCTCTGTAGCTAAGCTAAGGTGACCTTGACCTCTGACCTTGTATGGATGAGGTTAAGTAAAGGTTTCCTGAAGCAAATCAATAAAGTCTCACACATTAAAGGTATTGTAGGTTGTGTATTTCAATCAAAGGTTTACGTATACGATGGTTTAGGTACTGATAGCAAATGCGTGTATATGTGACGTAATATTATTACATTAATTAACAGCATAAACACAACAGAAATTGTATCCATATTAGAGACATGTCCAAAAAGACCAGTGTCTCCGACGACTCCTGCTTTCACTTGCAGTGCTGTTCATTTGGTTTATCACTTTTCTTCTTTTCACTCTCTTTTTAAAAGCTCCAAGACTATTGAGAACGTAATGGAATTTTAAATGAAAGGCCGTATTGCTGAAGGTTGCCAGAAGCTGAACTAAATGGATTCAAATTGAATTTAAGTGGATTTTGACACCACGGCCCAGTCAAGGTCAAGCCAGGCCTGGTTTTTTTTGAGCGGCGCTGCAGCCCTGAGAGTGCCGCGAGTCCCCGCTCGAGCTCCTGTTATTTAAGGTCAATCCTGCAAATTGTGTTGGGTTTAAGTTGCATTTAACCTACATAGATGCCGTAGGTTGTGTCTTGATCCAGGACCACTGGCCTCTGATCCCACCACACACCGGATACAATGTCCATTTGGGTAGCTTTGCATCGGATGACCTCTTTGGTTGTTACGGAGTATTTTAAAAGAAGGAAAATACAACTTAATCTGGATAAAGTGCTGCAGCGAAAGGGAGGAGAGTGAGATCACAAAACAGCACAGACACCCGGAGATGAAACGTAATGAGAGTCCTACAGATTCCATAATCCCTGATCAAAATAAATGTTACGTGCGTTCAGTGTTTTCATTTGCTCATCTGTTTCTACCTCGTAGCCAAAATGAGGTCAGCACAGATTTCCATTTTGGCTCCAAAGCTGGTTATTTCCAGCAATTTCTTCCGAGGCGGACCGGATAAATTTAGTGCTCTGAACAGGATATTTTTAGCAAAAATCAACAACTGAGTAGGGATTTACCACACAGGTTTGGTTTTTTTTTCCTCTCATTTCCGTTTAAATTTTATGTAACAGATCTTGATGGAATGATTGCAGTGAACAGTGTGAACAGACCTGGTGAGCTGTGTGACTAATGTTGCTCAACAAACAAAATGGAAATCACTCCACAATTAAATCATCACTGAAATCAGAGTAGTATTATTTCCTCAGCGCGGGTAGGAGGTCGGCATTTAGCTCAAGGGCACTTTGGCCGAACACTCAGATACAATCCTGCGACCTTTCAGACTGCAAGACTCTTTAAAGTCCAGGCCACCCTGCTGCCCTACTTCCCCAGAATCCATCATCTGAGGACAGAGCAGAGGAGTGCTCCGCTGCTCTGTTTATCTGGGAGATGAATGGAAAGTCTGCGGTAAACCACAGAAGGTTGATTATAATTTAGGCCAGGGTGACAGTCAGAGCAAACTCCAGCAAACGCTCATTTGGGATCCAACTTTCCCTTTAAGCTCGGAGGCTGCGCGAGCCACTCGTGCTGAAAGCTGAGACCTGCAGTCGCGACTCGTCCAGAGAGCCACAACATATCAGGTTGTTTTCATAGCAATACAACTTCCTGTTCACATTTCAGTGATTAACATAAATAAAGGGCAGAGTACCAGTTTACAGGCAAACTATTAAAGGAAGGACAAGGAACTAGAGCTGCAGCAATTAGTCCATTAATCGATTAGTCGGCTGAAAGAAAATTTATTTTTCAAGAAGAAAAGTCAAATATTTCCTGGTTCCAGCTTCTTAATCAAAAGATTCTCGGCTTTTCTTTGTCATTTATGACGGTAAAAGAAGATTCTTTGGGTTTTGGACTGTTGGTTGGACAAAAGAAGCAATTTGAAGAGGTCACTTTAAAACAGCCCCAGGAACTAAACTCAAAAACCAGTTCAGGAAGTTTCCACCACATCTGAAGACTCTGACTATTAGGCAAATTAGATCACTAATGGCTCAAAGAGCAACAAGACAACAGAGTTCACATATTGTTCTTTGTATGGAAAGGAGACCTGCAGTAGTAAAGAAGACCAGAAAGACAAGATGTGGGTCTCCAAACTGTTCAGGCTTTACAAGTAGCCGCAAAATGAAAACGACGCTATGAGAGTGAACCGAAACAGTAAGTGAACTGAAAACAAAGGGGGGCTGCAGATTCAGGTGGCCCCCTCTATATTTCTCTATTTTCAGTATCGTAATAGCACCAGTATCAAGACCTCTCAGCGCTGTTGGCAGCCTCTAGGCTTCAGTTTTGTTAAGAGCTGCAGAGTTCTCGGACCAATCCCTGTTGCATGGGAACTACGGACCGTGCTAAAGTCAGACCTCGGTTCCCCTGGGTGAAATCCACGTATCCAAGTATCCTGACTTTCCTAAAAAAGGTTTCTGGGTTCCTGGAAAGGTTCCTGTGATCAAAAAGGACTAAAAGGTGTAACTGTTGCCCCCCCACAGCAAAGAGCCTTGTGGAACAAATATATATTTTCAAGACACTGACAAACAAGATTAAAGTATTTAACATGAAATTTATAAGTTATGTCACTTGTAAGGCCAAACATCTCAATCAGATCCCATCCCAGAATAATTCCATCAATAACGGAGCTCTAACTTGAAAGAAGTTTATTTCTGAAGAGAAATCTGGCTGCTGTTTGAACGAGATGATGAAGAGCAATAAAAAGAACGAGTGCTGACATGAAAGTGAGGCACATTTTGGGATTCTATTAAATCTGAGTCATCTTAAGAGCTCTGCTTATGAAATACTTATGCATTTAACGATTGAATCATCTGTGTTTGTTAAATATTGGATGATGAATTTAACATGGATAACGGATATGTGCAGACATTTTATTGACCCCTCAGATACTGATACAACAATTTCTCTGAATTCACTAGAGTCAAATGAAGACAAGCAGAAAGATAAATTTCAGTGTATTGCAGCATCAAAAAAAACCCAAAGGAGAATCTCTAATGATCATCTAAAATAATTAGGACGTTTTTATCAAATGGTGGCTCCTGCCATCACAAGAAAAACATACCAGAGGCTGTCTGACGAATCCCTTTACTCCTTCACTGTTATTTAAACAAACCAACTTAACAACTCCCGGGAGACAGATGACATTCTGAAACACATCCCTCCTCGCAGACAAATGTGATCTGTTTGCACAAAATGCTTTTAAGACTTAATCATTAATTTCCTCAAAAGCTTTTGGCAGGATAAGTATGCTTAAAAATGAAATTTCCAGTGGTAATCTGCAAGATTTTGTCTCCATCCGGCACTCATCGCTGCTACGCTGCACTTCCAGAGATCACCTGTCAATCTAACAGTGTGGGCGGATTCTGGATTTTCTTTTGATGACGTTTAGGATTCTGTAATTGGTGCTGTTTTCTTTTGTCTCTTCAACCACAGAGACGCTGCTACCTGCAGTTCTTCTTCATCTCTTTATTTCAAACATAAAACACATCGCGTCTGGGCTGCAGACGAAGAAGGGAAAAACTACCAGGCAGCGAATGTTTAGATCCGTATGTAAAAAAAGATTTCATGACCAAATGAATACGACAAACATCCTCAGAAAGTATTGATATTGATTTGACAACACTGACAACAGGATCAGAATATAATGTTGAATAATTTGGTTCGTACTGACGTCTCATTGAACTGCAGAAGAAGAATGTTCAAACAATATTTAAGATGTCAAAATCACAAAGTCACCAACAGATTCTGGTGATTATGATTAAAACAGATTTGTGAAATCACTGTGTCATCATCACTATCTAATAAAACCTAATAAATACAATTATTGAATCACTGCCTGGAACAAGTCCAGCTTGAATGACGAGTAGTGTTGAAAGAAAACAAGGTGGACAGAAAACTTTTCATTGGCATTTTTTAAATTGACTAAACAATTAACAAATGAATAGAAAACTAAGCTTATAGTTGCAGCCCTAATCCTTAAAGTGAAAAACTGCTTTGTGACAGAAACGACCAAAACATTTAGATGTATTTCTATGGAGATGTCACAGATCTCATTACATTTCTCTGCTAATAGAATTAGTACCCGATCAAGAAGGAGGTAAAACAGCAAAGATAACACATATGAAGGTTCAACATCAGCTAGAAAATTGTGATTTGTCCGACAGAAGGTCAGCGAGCCTCCAGCCTGTCCGGCAGCAGCTGAGGAGCTCACCCAGACTGCAGCCCGTCCAACACAAACACAGCTACACTAACAACAAACCGGCATCGGGCTGTTTGATCATCAACACTCCACTTCACAGAAGCACACACACTTCAGTCCTCCTCCTCGGGGTGGGTCTGCTTCACCTCCCTGCCCTCCGGACTGAAGACCCCCCCCCCCCCTCTTCCCTCCTCTCTATGTGCTCATTACCTTAATTGATGTTTAACCCGTAGATCAGCAGCTGATGATGGCTCAATTAAGAGCTTGCTGGAGGACAGGGATTAGTCCTGTGTAAGTAAGGCGGTTTGTTGCCCTGCAGCCTCGGCTCCTCTGGACCCTAATCCCTCGCTTCGGCCCCGGGGGTCAGAGCAGGGAGGACACGCTGGCAAATAGCGCCAAACGGGCTACACCGAGGAAACAATTACACCATGCATGTACTGCTAGGTGCCTTAACTAATTATTTTCATTAACAATTAACCTGCAGATTGTTTTCTCGGTTAGTCAATTAAAGAAATCTAATGTTTGGTCAATAAAATGTCACCAAATAGTGGAAAACGTGGTGCTGAAAAGTCTATGAATTGCTGGTTTTGATGGCGTTCAAAACCCAATGACTTCACCGAGACCGCGATGATACGGCTCCACGTCCTCTTCCAAGCAATGTGATATACCAACAGGAAACAACCCCAAACCAGCTCGAGTATCTCGTTTCATACAGTTCCACGGTAGACTGGCGTGGATGTCGGCAGTTAATGGAGCTTTTTTTTTTAGCCTCGCACATAAAAAGGGTCCGAGAGCTAAACACAGACTGGACGGGGTGGATGCTCAGATTCAGTTCAATTCTTCAAGTGTTCCCAGCTGGGGTGGAAATAAAAGATGGGAAATCACAGCAGGTTCATACTTGGCCAGAAACACAGGAATCAAATGCATTTCAGCCCCTCTGATTTCTTAAAACTGCCAAAAGAGGTTGTAGCCTGGCGAGACGACGTTTCTCAATGAGCGTTAAGTTTCCTTCCAATAATTAGCAATATTTGCTCCCGCTTGGTGAGTGTGTTGTAGCTAAAAACAATCACGTCCATTCATCCATGCCTTCGACTGATTATTATTTTCATTATCTGCTCTATAGCTTTTTTTTTTTTCATTAATCGATTTACTGTTTAGTGTCTAAAATGTCAGAAAACATGATCCCAGAGCACACGTCGTCGTCTAATTGTTTATTTTGAATGAGTTAAAAATCCTAAAGAGATTCAGTTCATAATCATAAGAAGATAGAAACGCTGATTGTTTGGTTTCTTCATTTGACAAAACACCTATTTTCCAAACTATTAATTAATTGAGCTTAAAGTTAATTCTTGACCTTGGAAAAGAGCAAGAAATTCCATTAAAACATATATTTCAATCTTCGCTGTCAACTCACTTTGAGAATGACTCGAAGAGAACAAGTTCATTTCTGGCTGAAGCAGCATTTAGTGCCCATCCACCCACTCTGCCATTAAAACATGTCTCACTACACTGCCGCACGTGAGCAACTGCTTCGCTGCTAATTTGGGCATGCGAGATAGAAAATGAATCAAATCCCAAACTGTAACACGCTGAACTTTCCCACTCCGGTTCAGGCCAAAGGAAACAAACAGTCGGTGTGATGATCAGCACCAGGAGTGCAGAATCTCGCCCGGTCTGGTTCCTCCACCCTGCAAGCACAGACGGGAGGGAGGCCATTTTGCAAGCGCAGCAGGGGGAGAGTGGATTGTGAGGTGAGGCTTGCTGCTGCTACTTCCCACATTAAGTGGCTGATGGTCTCCTCTTTGCACAAAAACACCTTTGGCTTTAAGTTCCATTAACGGAGATGGAGTGAGGACATTTCTTTCCCTCTTTCAATGTGCTGGGGTAAAGCGCTGCCCTGCGCTGATTGAATCATAGCCATAATAGCAGAAGGCAGAGGCCTGCTGCGCGGCTGAGTTCTTCCTGTTCTCCTCGCTCAGCGTGGGAACAGCCGTGGACAAAATCTGCCCTGGAATCAGCACACAAAAGAGGCCATGAAAGCAACACGACCAGAGCAGGTAGTAATTGCTCCTTTCTGCTGAAATGCTCCGTGCGTTTGAAAAGGGGCACCTCTTGTGGCGCGAGGCTTTCAGTTTGACAGCAGTGACGGGGGCATGCTCGTCTAACCCGACTTACAAGAAGGATTTGTTTTTTTTTACCGTCGTGGGACGAGAGCATGGGTCAGCTGCAGGCGAGCACACGGAAAACACATGTCCGCTAAGGCCGCTCTATTGTACGAGGCCGAGGCCGAGTTGAAAAGGTAAGCAGCCAAATCAATGAGGTGGCAGGAGATTCGCCCTCCGCGCCACGGTGGCTACAGCAGCTCAGCTCACCTCTATTCAGCACTAAACCTCACCAGCTTTCTTCCTCCCTTTCTGTCCGGTTTCCTTCGCGATAGAATATAAAATAAACCTCCGGCTCCCACAGTGTGCTAACGTCAGCCTGGGCCTCACCGGTGATTAAAGCCCATCAATAATCAGCCAGCAAACAAATTGATTAGTGAAAATTAGACCCCAGTTAAAATTACAGTCCCGTGTTCCGCTGTGAAAGTCTGGAGGGTCTTGACTAATGGAGAGCTCTGGAAAATCTGTCAGGGAATTAATGTGTCGCTGCTCACTTGCTCTTTAGTTTAATTCAAACGCATGGATTGGACCTTATTCTATCCCCCACAGACCATCTCTACTCTACAGAGTCTCAGCTTTCACACAGCCAGCAGCAACATTGAGGGCTGCTGTTTCTGTTTGGTAGCACTGAAAATAGTGAACATGTCCATCACGTGTTCCCACAGTCCAAACTGACGTCTTAAAAATAAGATGTTCAATTTACAGTCATTTAAAACAAAAAATATTTCAGCAGTTTAGTTTGATAAATGACTCCAAGGAATAATCAATTGGCAACACATTTGTAGATTCATCGTTTAAGGACTAATCAAATCTGAAACTAATATCCAATCTGCATATTGTGTGTCATATATATATATATATATATATATATACATATCCACTGTTGGCCAGACGAAACAAGACACGTAAAGAGGCTTCCTTGGACATTTCACAATTTTTTTCTAAAAAAAAAAATAAATCAGCAGATTAATCAATAATGAAAATAATAGACAGTTAGCTGACTTCAGTACATCAGGCACACATGGTCAAAGATCTCAGAGGCTCCCTCGGTCACTTCATCGTGCCTCTGACAGACTCTGACGCTCTCTGTAATGTCTGGAGAGAGCGACGGCCGACTGCCTGTGTTTGCAATTCAGCAGGAAGCTGTGGCAGGAGAGAATGATTGTACTTCCTCAAATTAACAGAAGCAGGGAAGGAGAGGAGGGGCTGAGTTTTTTCTTTCCCCCCACTGTGTTTTGACTGTAGCCAACAGAGCACACAATGGAGCACATGGCTGAGCTTCAGCGAGGAAAACCAAAAAAAGAAAAAAGAAAAACAGTTTTCCTCACAGACTCTGACTCTGGGAATTTGGATGGATGTTCAGGAGAATTAATTCCAAGATTATTTTCACTATAAAAACTGTCTCCTTAAGTTTTGTCCTGGCAGGGAGCTTTACTCTGTCGATGAGAGCGGCGTACAGCCTCGCCTGCAGTCACGGTTCTCAGGGACACAAAAGCCCATTACTGGAGCTGAGCCCATAACTTATCTGCAGCTTAAGCCCCTTTTCACTGAACAAGTCCAGTTACAATATTTTGTTCAATTTATGGATTGTGTCCCTGTGCGAGTACATGAGTGAAGAGGCGAGTCCTCCGGAGACTTAAGAGAGGGAGAGACTCTGCTGCATGAACGTAACGTAAGGAGACGGGGATCGGATCTTAAACCGAGGTCCACGATCAACATCTCCTCCTGAGCCGAGGGAGATGGTGACGGTGATAAAAGGCCTTCAGTAAGAGAGTCGGCATGGTCACATCTCACAGTGAGAGGTAGGGGGAGATAAGGTGCTGTGTGTGTGTAAGGGGGCGGAGGAGGGGGGGGGGTCAGAGATCCCATTAGCTTTGACATCTTGACAACATCAGAAACAACAGAGCGTTTATGTTTTTTGTTTGTCAGCCAAAACCCACGCTCGCTCACACCTCAGACAGAACGAACGAACGCGACATGAACCCGTCTCCATGGTGAAATCTGACAAAACTCACCAGTGTTTATTGTGAAGCCGGAGTTTAACCAGTGGGGTTAGTGCAACTTTTAAGCGCTGGTCGCTTCAAACGGGCACCGGTTTGAAGATTTTGAGCTTTAAACCAAAGCAAAGCAGAAAGATGAGGGAAGGAAAAGATCTGATGCTGGCAAGTCTCGTTGTCTCTGGACGATGTTCTGAATCCAGGAGACAGTTGCGGTTTCTCTTCAGACCTCTAATTTGTTAGTTCCTGGGACGCAGCATCACTTTGTGAGTCAGCCTGGTTTATCTCAACACAGGAGTCTTGAATCATAATTAGTTAATTCTTCGATGAATATTTACAGTTTGGGTATTTGCAGCTCTACTTGCACTCAGAGATTCAGCAGCAGGATGCACGACATGTTTGTGTGTTAAGGTATATTTTTGGGACTCAAACCTGCAACCTTCTCCTGAACCATGAAACCACCCAGCCAAAACGGAGACTCCCCGGTTTGTTGTCCATCCCATCAGCCAGTTCACCCCTGCACCTCTGCACAACCTGTCTTATCTGGACAAACACTCATCTGTGGTTGCATTGAGCCTCTGAGGCGACTGCGTCCTTCTGCCAAAGACTCACAAAGAACCACTAATCTGCTCTCCTGTGACTGCTGGGACGCTCACCAGCAACGCTCAGCACCCTTATCTGGACTGTCTCCCTCGGGTTCTTGTGACACCTTTTTGGCAACTTGGACTTTACCTGCAGGCGCCGCTGAAACACTCATCTGTCCACGTCGCAGCACGTCCCCCTGCTGCACTGGATAATGATGTCACAGATAACAGTTCCTCCTGCCTCCTGACATGAGAGTCTTCTCTCCAGACACATATTCTCATTGTCTTGTTGCCCTCTAATCCCGGTCACCTGCCTCCCTGAGATCCTGCCAAACCAAAGCCGGATGTGGAGAAACTGACAGAGAGGACATTTATCATCCCAAAGAATCTCAGAGTTAACTTGACGGGAGTTTTATTCGGTTTTATTGATGCCATCATTACACGGCTGCTTCCACGAGCAAAATGGTTTCCGGGTTGGAGGAGGAAATTAGAAGTTTGATGGCACTCTCTCCCGGGAGGAAAGCAATTACGCACAGCAATGAGAGCACAATTGTCGGAAATGGGCTCATGAAAGAGACATAAAATTATTCGACAGACACAATAGCTTCAAGGATATGAGGAAAAGCATCCAATATGTTTCTTTTATAAAAGGAACACAATTACACCAAATCACTACAGTTTGTCTTGAGGCAGAGGCAGCGTTCGGTCTCTTTATCGGCCCACTTCACCGCAAAGTAAACCTGTCATTTAACGCGTAAACGAAATTGATGGCGCGATAAAAGTTGCCAATAAACTAAACGTGCGTTTCTCAGAGATGAAATCCATTTGCAGAAATGAAGAGGAATCGTGTCAAAAGCAGGCTGACACTTGTCGTAAATCGTCCCTGACAGCTCCTAATGGAGTGTTATTACTGTTGCGCACACGGCTCAAACCCACCGGCGGCGGGCGGTTATTTACAGGAGGTCTGCGGGAGGGAACCGCGCAGACAGGCAGTGAAAATAGAGCTTCAGCTGTAACACCGATGTTAACTTAGCAAAGTACACGAAGCACCGCGTGTCCTTGACACAACACGCAGAGGCAGGATGAGGCTTTTCAGGGAGCCTCGCCGGAGTTCCCACAAACCACAACACCGGCTGTCAGGACGGACCGCGCACACAGGAAGACGCGACAGATGAGGCAAACGGTGAAATGCGGACACAAGCTGGCGAAGAGCGACTTACCGGAGCAGTGTATCCACATCTGTTTGATGAGACGGGGGGATTCAACCGCGTCACTTTGTTGCATTCAACACGTTCAGGCGGGTTTTCACGCAGACGAGCTGTAACTCTCCGCCGACCGCGGTGGGCTACCAATTAAAAAAACCCTTCCTACTTGATGCACAAGGTAACTATTTAGTTATGGCAAATGGTGCCTAATCTATCCTGTGGCAGCGCTCTATGATTGACAGGAGCGCGGCCAATGGGCGTGAGCTGTCCGCGCCGCTCCGACCAATCAGATCGCCCGCGCGGAGTTGGTGGAAGGTGAGCTGTGAAGTAGGAAGGGCTGATGGCGACATCATGCGTTAAGAGTTGATATCCCTCCGCCTGTCATGTTTCGGGAGCAGCGACTTCACTTTGACTGTTTTATTAATATGAACCAGCTGAAATCAGAGCCGACAACAATCTCAACATGTCGTTCAGCATTTGTAAAAATGATTTAAATAAAACAGGTTTAGAAATTTAAATACAAAAACCACGAAGGACTGGATGCCGTCATGTAGAGCCTTAGAGAAGATATTTAAACTGTACAGCAGAGGATGATAGCAACTAAGCTGAGTCCCGATCTGACATTCATTCACATTTATCTAATTAATATTTATTCTCTTTATTAGACACAGATGCTTCATGCTGTAAAGGAAAATGTGGCGGCCTCGGCTGTTTCTTCACTGGGGTTCAAACGCCCTACTTTATCTGCTCACGGCGGAGGAACACGATGTTTACAGTGAGGTGAACGGTGACGTACAGTGACAGATACAGTGTGGCGCGTGAGGCGCGGTGGCGACACATGTACAGACATTTACTTTCGCACGAGCGCACGTTGGGAGTTTTGAGAAGGAGCGCGCGCAGAGGACGCGCGGGGTCTATTTTATACCTTTTCACTATTCCCACTTTCTACTGTATGCGCGTGAGGCCACGTCACGTTACGTCAGCGTGGAGGAAGTGGCCTGGCTGGGAGATTTAAAGTCATACGGCTCGTGCATGAGATGTTTGTTGTTGTTGTTATTTTGGCTCAGAAGTGAAAGTAGTGGAGGAGTTGGTTTAGTCACTTAACATTAATGGACCAATCAAATATTAGGCGACTTAATTTTAACACATCTCATACAAGAAATACAACAAATAAACTAACAGATAAATAAAACAATAACATGTGGAGACCGAATGAAGGTAAACAAATAAAGTGGGCAACTGTATTTTCAGATATATACAAAAATAAATACTGAATCAATAAATAATATCATTCTTTATCATAAAATATTGAGATATTTCACTCATTTACAGTAAAATGTTGCTGAACTCAGTTGAAACTTTCACACATGGTGAGTTAAACAGTTTAGACCGGCCAGCGAGTACACAGTCCAACTTGCAGTGGTGGAAGAAGTACTTAGATTTACTTCAATAAAAGTACTTATACAACAATCTAAAAATACTCCATGACAGGTAAAGGCCCGGGATTCAAACTCAGAACAGAGGTGTTATCATTAAAATGAAAAGAAGTTCTTGTTCTGAAGATAAATGTCTGTGATTGATATATTATTATATATGACATTATGAGATTGTTAATACTGATGCAACCGAGTGCAAGCAGCATTTTACTGTTGTAGCTGCTCGAGGTGGAGCCACTTTTAGTCCTGTGGTTCCCAAACTGAGGGTCGGGCCCCTCCAAAGGCCACAAGCCAGAAAGGTTGAGAATCACTGATTTAGTCACTCCAGTAGGAGTGGCAGAAAAAGAAAATACTTTTAAGTACAGTCGGCGAGTAAATAGTTGCTTTCCACCACTGCCAACCTGTCGGCTTGTACTCGGCTGCACACATACGTTATGTGCAGCTGTTTCGGGGGCCCTGCGCAGGGTTTGACCTCAGGTCAGCCCTAACAGAGGAAATGAAAGATAACACGAGTGGCATCAGGGATGTGGCGTGTGTACTGAAAGGTAATACAGCAAACCAGAACGCATGGTACTTCAGACAACAGTTTGAAGGGTTTAAAGTCGAGAATCCTAATAAAACACACAACCTTTGCCTGAACGTGACGTGTGGTCGTCTCTCAGAGGGAATGAGCCGCTCAGTCTGGACCGACCTGTCACCAGTGAGGTAATACAACACATGGAAGCGGCAGCACACAGCAGGGAACAGACAGCTGACTCATGGAATGATACTCAAACATTTTACAGCTGCAACTTCTCCAACATCACAAGGACTCTTTGACTCTGCACGTTCGGGCTTAAATCACCGTGTTTGTTTTGGGTGCACTGTTAACTGTGGGTGTAGCCGTCAAGGTGAGGCAGGGGGCTTTTTCTGACCACACCTTATCAATAAGTGCTGTGTTTGAACCTGACCTGCTGAGGGAGAGAAGGGAAAACATTATACTTAAATATGTCTTAATGATTTGTTAATGGAGTAGATGAAGAACGAGGGAGAACTGAGAGTAATGAAGTAACTAGTAGTAGTAGTAGTAGTAGTAGTAGTGGTGTTGACACCAGCTCAGACACAGAGAGAGGCAGTGACACACAGAGAGATTACACAGTGTTTTCTGCTTTACATAAGAGGCTTATATGATGTGCGGAGAACTGCAGCAGTCTGATGGACGTCCCGCTGCCTTCCTCTCACGCCGTCCCGCTCGTACAGCTGGGTAGTCCAGCGGTCAGCCGCTTGGCCCCGGGGTCAGGGAAATACCGCGGGAAAAATGACAACAAACAGCCCGGCCAGAGTTAGGAGTAAAAATAAAACAGGAAACAGAGACCCTGTCCAGGGCAGGACACTCAGATCTACTGATCCCGCTGCTATTCAGACTATAGTATAATTATTACAGAGCGCAGATCCCGCTGCAGTGACACAAATAGGTCTTTTTTTTTTTTTTGGTTCAAATCGATATCAGATATCAGCAGGACTTTTCATTCAGCCCGATCAATAACTACAGTTTGGCGCCCCCTGTTGAAGCAATGCTGAAGCATTTAGCAGCTCACTGGGTTCCAGGCATGGCTTTAATGTCAGAATCATTTTCCAAGATGAAGAGCCACTTGATGTGTTCTTTCATATATGTCAAATACTTTGATGTGAAGTCAAAGAAAGAGCCCGACACCAGATCCATAAAGAACTGGCCTGTGGAACTGGCCTGCCGAGAGCCCTCAGTCCCATCCAGACCTGATCACCCAACATCAGTGTGGGACCTCACTGATGCTCTAGTGGGAGCAAAGCCCTGCAGCCAGGTTTCAAAATCTGATGGAAAGCCTGAAACCAGAAGAGTGGAGGCTGTTGGAGCAGCACGTTAACAGCCATAGTGTCAACTATCACACATGGTGTAATGTTCAGGCATCCACATACTAATAATATTTCTCTCACTAAACATATCTACATGGTGCTTTTATTACTTGAGCTCATGTTTGTGCAGACTGCAGCTCTGGGATGAACAACAGGCTCAGCTGGTCGTATTTAGCAGAGAGTTCGCAGATATAAACAAGAGCTCAATAACCCCGCTGTTGTCTTTCAGCCTGAATATTCAGCTCACAACACTCTGGAAGATTGCTAATGTGTTCGGGAGGGCGTGAGGTCGCGGTGGCTGGAGAACACTGCAAAAATTACCCCGCTGTTATGCAATCACGTGGAGATGCATTTTGAATGATTTGCTGATGTGAAGGATACTGAGAGCTGCTCCATGTTTGTGCTGTGACTCCAAAAGTTCAACCTTAAATGATCAACCAAACACTGTGGCTGTTGTTGAGGTCGCACAGTAAGTCTTTTTTGGAAGAGTGCTGCTTAAAATCATAATAAACCATGTGCTGTTCGAAGAGAAAGGATGCACAGGTAACATTAAACTGTCATTTTATCATCCGAGCTAGCGGTGTCGCACAAAGGATGCTCACTGCGGTCCGTCGGTACACCTCTTTTGTTCAAACGAAAGTATCTCAACAACTATTGGATGGATTTCCATTAAATTGTCTACAGACGATCGTAGTTCTCAGATGATGTGTCCTGATGACTTTCGTGATCCCCTGATCTTTCTTCCAGCACTACTACGAGGTTAACATCTGTGGTTGTAAGTGAAATGTCTCGACAAATACTGCATGAAGCGCCGTGAGGTTTGGTCGAGGCCTGCGTGTCCCCCTCCCGATAGTTTGTTTGGTGATTCGACTCTTTTCATCTAACAAAATGTTTAATTGTTTTAATGACATTCCCACAAGCTGTACTGGGTGTTTAGTGCTAATTAGCAAATGTCAGCACGCTAACATTAAACATCGTACCTGCTAAACATCAGTATGTTAGCATGTTGGCGTTAGCATTTAGCTCAAAGCCCCGCTGTGCCTCAGTACAGCCTCACAGAGCCGCTAACATGGCTGTAGTGTGCCATGACACTTCCTGTTGGGGTGGGTAATAAACAGAGACAGAAGAAATAAAATAATAATGAAACATAATTATTTGACACTGGATGTCATGATGTTATTGGTTGGTTCAAGCTTAGTGTATTTAAGTTATATTTTGTTTTACAGGAAGAAAACATGATTGGATTTTAATGTAAGAATACAAAGAATTCTTTTTTTTTTACATATATTTGTGTCATAAATTATTAGACAGGTGCACAATATGACTGGGGATGTGATCTAAAAGGGTTAAAAGGGGATTTTTCATTTCATCTGGACTTTGAATAAGACTTACCATAATTGCAGAAGTGCTATATGCTTCATGTGATCTCTCAGATCTGTGCACTACTTTGAGGTCAATCTCATCGTCATAATCGTGCTTAAAGTCTGCGTCTGAGTCATCTGATACATACACACTTGTTAGTAGGTCCGTTCACTGTTTAATTTTTACGGAGTGAATGTGTTTGTTTGAGCTGCTGTAAAATAAGACTTTGTTGAAGAGTATTTTGTACATCCATCTGTTTAAACGAATGTGTGTGCACGCGGACTACTGGCTTCAGACATCCCCCTGCTGCATGAGCATATGCACATCCAACTTCCATAAGGTGAAATCCTCAAAGCGCTTAAAAAATAATGCAATATTTCATCTCAAATGGTCTAAATCACGATCAAAACTCATGAGCCGTCCTGCTTCTCCACACACGCAGACCTTGAGGCACATTTATTTACCCAAATCTGAGACTTAAGCCGTGACCCAGGACTCCCTGTTGGCGGTTCACACGAGGGCCGCGACCTCACCATTTGGGACCGGCTCTGCGAGTGTCCAGCTGCTAGATTAGTGTTTTCATTTGGACACTGTGAAGACACGCGAGTGAGTGTGATTCCGCTTCCTGACCGAAACATCACACTTTAAGTCTTTGTGATAGAATGACCTTTTAATGGAAAGAGCGCAAAGACTCATCTGGCAGCGGGTTTATCCATCGGCCACATTATGGCTTAACTTATTAAACCCTAAAGACTTCTGTTCATCTTGTTTTTGCAACCAGACGGCGTCACTGTGTCAAACACAATGCTCTTCTCGCGTTCCTTATCGTACAGTTTCTATTTTACATTTTCATTTCAGCCGTTTTGCTAATGCTCTTATCCAGGACTAAACATGCAAACCCGTGCTAGTAGCCCTGAGAGGCCCGAGAGCAAACTTTAAGAAGAAAGCTATTCTTTGATTCTTACTACGAGGTGTAACCTGTGCTTTCAGATTAATATAAGTAACAAAGCTTCATCTTCAGCACAGCTGAGGCAAATGTCATGGCAATCCATCCATTTCGCTTTGTGCTAAAAATGTCAACCTGCTGGTGGCGCTAGAGGAAAAGTCAATGGATCACCAAAATCAGTAGGATTGATCCTCTGGAGTGTCCTCACAAGATCTGCAATCCATGTTGTCACTGATGTGTTTATTTAACAAGGAGAAAACAGAAGAGAAGCAACGCAGCGTATGTATGTATGTACATGTATGTGACATGTGGATCCATTCGTGGATTAAAACAGCCCAGAAGGTTCAGATGTGACTCCAAGTTTAGGACCATGTGAGAGACGAAAACTATGAAGAGAAGCTGCAGAGACAGAAATAGAGAGGACAGGCGGATGAAAGTAAAGGAATGGAAAAGGTGATCTACATGCTTAATGTCTTGTTTTCATGCAGCCCCCTTTCTGTTTCTGTTGATGTTTATTCTTGTTCGCAGCTCTCCTCTCGCTCCTGTCACTGCAAACCAAAGAAGCCGCATTTTAAAACTTCTGCCAAATCAAAAGTATAAACTTAACCGAGATTAAAAATAACAGAAATCTGGACTTGTCTTGTTTCTCCACCCTCTCATCCCTCCACTCTTCTATAGCTCTTATCTTCTGTCCTTTCTCTGTCTCTCCTCGTCGTTCTTCATCTTTTAGCCACCTTCACTTCTCACGTTTTCCTTTCCTGCTCTCTCTCTCTTATGTCTCGAGCCTAATCCTCTCGCCTGCTTGTTTGTTTCCCTCTTTCCTCTTTCTTATTGCTTGTCAGGCGCTGATTTTGGAGGCTTTACTGTTTTCGTGAGGTCCTTTTTGAACCACAAAGTGTAAAATGCTAAAGAACTTTCAGCCAGATCTCCTCTTTTCTCTGTGCTTTCACTTTTCTCCACTGTTCAGATTTCTCTCTGTCCGTAAAAGTTTAACATCATTGTTCAGGATTTCTGAAAGACTGAGTCTTCCTCACTTGCTGCTTGGTCTGACGCGTATCTGTATCTTTATAGTTTTGTTTTTCGGACACATTTCCTGCCCGGTTCAGGCTCAGTGTTTCCAGCAGCAGCAGACAGATGTTTCCAACCAAACAAGCTCTGATAAAGTTGCTGTACGCCACCGCAGACAGCAGACAGACACAGTCAGAGACCGGCTGCTGAACATAGTGGAGCAAATAGCAGCTAAAGAGTCAGATATTTCCCTCAGGAGGTGGAGGAAACAGAGCTAACAGGGAGAGAATACTGGACTTACAGCAGCAGCAACTGTTCACTGATGCATTAACACAGCTACTTCATAAGGTGATAATATGTCAGGGGTGGGTGTCCTTCTGACCCCTAGAGGCCAGAAACTAAAACAAATAATGCAACTTTAAAATACAAAAATGTAAATTCACAGAAACTGCACTCTCATAGCTGCAGTAAACTGCACACAACCTGAAAATGTACCCAACCTGCAGCCTTTGTGCTATAATCATAAGGCTGCAAGATGATTTACAGGACAAAATATACTTCTGCTACACAAATTCATATATTTGTTTCTCTCTCATCTGTGCTTGTTTCTCATGAAGAACTGGATTATTTTCCCTCTTCAGATTCAAACAAAACCATTTGAGAAGGAAAAACATCACTCGTTGGTAGAACTACCAACAAATCACTGACATATGCAACATGTGACGAGGGGTTGCAGGTAGACATTGCTTCATTTTAAGGTCTGTAACCCTGAAGACGAAGGCATGTTGGAGGAAACAGACCTTTCCTGCTTTCTCTGAACAGGAATCTCACTCTCACTCCCACAGATTTCCTGCCGTGACTTCATCAGTGAGAGAACGTACAGTCACAAGGTGAATCTACAGCATCTCTGTGAGTGAGGATGGGACAGTTTTCTGACTCAGAGTCGCCTTAATTCTCATCTGAAATGTTTCTGTAGAGCAGCTCTGAAGTTGCAGCATTGAATAATTATTGGTCGTTTGATAACGTTGCTGTGTTTGTTCACAGCAGATATACCTCTGTCCTCTCTCTGCGCGGCCCCCCCCCCCATCAGCTGCAGAGTGTGTTGGTCTGTGTGTGAGAGAGGTGAGTGGGTGCACATCCCTCTCTCCGCAGCGACCCGCTGCACTCCGCTTCCACAGCATCCTGCCGGCTGCCTAGCAACGCTCAGTGTCCATGGCAACGGAGCCAACAAACGCCCCCACTCCTCTTCAGCCCGTACCCCTCAATTAGGGCTAAATTGTGGCAATCAGGAGAGCAGAGTCACAGAGCGGATTAACGGGGAAGGCCAGGAGGATCCTTGGTGTCCAGGTTAGAGACGGGCCGTCAGGTTCTCTGCAATCAGACTCGGCTAATGCCAGTTCTTCTGGGAGATGGAGACGGGGTCAAACAGAAATCCACTCTCGTTGGGTTGACAAGCTGTGGAACGACGTACGGCTGTGGATCGTGTTTTCAGAAAGCTTTGTTACACACAGAGTCAGCCCTCAAGTCTCTGAGTCACAGAAAAAAAGGAGGCCGAGCAATGAGATAATACAGCGGATACACCTGAAAGTGCAGCGCCTATAGTAGTGAGGAGACTGTGGCTGCTGCTCCAGATGTGTTTTAGCTCTCTCTTGTGGATTAAAAGCAAACCTACAACAGCAAAAAGAAGAAGTTATCAAACCCCAACTGCACTGTAGAATCTCATAATCACATTAATGAAAGCAGCTAGCCTTTTTTTCCTGAACTGTATGTAATTATATCAGTTTGTCATATTTATGTCAGGTCAACTGTAAATGTTCAGTTGTCACATTCAGAGCTTATAATCATGGAGTCAAGTTCATGACTGGCTGAGCTGCAACATCCAGGTGTGACGATTCTGCAAAAACCCTGTTTTACATTTACATTTAATTGTTCAGAACTTGAACAAAGTTCACATGGTGCTTCACAGGGACAAGAAACAAGACAAACAATGAGTTCATGCAAGGAAAAGAAACGTGATGTAAAGTCAAGGAGAGCAACAGAGGAGGGGTCCCTCCCCCAGGACGAACAGACACATGCACCTACACACAAGTTAGTCTTTACAGTGTACAAATCAGATGGTTATGTTTATAATGAACGTACTGATCAATACAATGTTCACAGTGCAATGTTAAACCTGCATGATGTAAGCTAGTGGGTGGAGTGTGTGCTGTATATATCATATATATGTCTGGTTCTGTTGATTATGAACATTAGGAGACGTCTGGCTGTAATTTTGTGTGTTTTATAGGTGTTTTATTGTTTTGTTGTGTATATATAATAGTGTAATATTTTTTAAGTAGCAGAGATGTTTATTTTGGTACATTTTTGTTTGGGGAGATTTTTTTTTTGAGCCCTTCATTTACACGTTTTCATCTGGTTGCTTTTATTAGTGTGATCACATTCATCTTGTGCGCTCACTCACCTGGTTTGTCCCCTCAAGGATGACGTGGTCTCGTTTGTTCGTGTTCGTGCTCGGGGTCCTTCGGCTCGGTGCCGACTTCCTTTAGTGCTGATGGACGGAAGCTTTCAGAGAGAAACGACATTAGAGAGGAGGAGAAAAGTCTTCATCCTTCATGAATCAGTAGAGAAAAAGTCCCAAAGTCATATTATACAGATATTTCATGGTGTTTTGAGTCTGAAGCATGTTTCAGGACTAAATGACAACATGAAGTAAACGTTAAAATGGTGGCAGTAGTTGTATTGTTGTGGTAATAAGTGATGGAGGTATAAATAATAAAGATAATAAAGACTAATCATTTGATTATGTCTTGTGATGAAGTTTGTTGTAGTAAAACCAAACAGCCGCTAGAGGGAGACATTAGTCTAAAATCGGGCTGAACTGCCTGAAACACCGTCTGTCCTGTAGGGGGCGGTATATACCTGCTGCTTCCAGAAACTCACAGTCCACATGCTGCAGTGTGATGTGTGTATGTGCATTGATTTGACTTTTGTTGCATTTCAATAGTATCACATGCAAAATCAGACAAATATTAACACTTATTAACACTTACATTTGTTTTATCGTATTCATTATTGATGCTGATTTTAACAGAGGACACACTCTCAGACAGTAAAAGATCATTCCTCTGGAGATTCGGCAGGTTGGTCTCGGTGTTTTATGAGCTCCTCTGGCAGCTTTGCTCCTGGAGAAACTCCTCTTCTTCTGGAGGGTTCATCAAGTTAAAGGGTTTCTCTAACATGTCTTCTTTCCCCTAAACGAGGCCCTTTGCTCACAGAGGTTCTTGGATACCTTGAACCTTCAGTGACCCTCAGATATGTTAGCAGTTCTGTGATGAACTTATATATATATATATATATATATAAAAGGGTCAGTGAGCACAGAACAGTATTTTGCCGTATTGTGGTCATATATAAAATGATGTTCAATGATAAACGGGTAATAGGAGGAGCATGTGACATGTTCTATAGGTGCAAGGCTACAGCATCAAGGCAGAGAGTAATGCCTTGAGTCTGACTCCAAACAACAAAAGCCTTTAAATAGACAATGTTTGGATCCCATTCACATCGTGATAGTATTCAAAAAACCACACCCACATAAAATGTCCATATAACCAGAAATCTAATAGACCCTTTAGTGACAGGTGGAGTGTGTGTGTGTGTGTGTGTGTGTGTGTGTGTGTGTGTGTGTGTGTGTGTGTACTGGTGGTCACATTGAAAGTTAATGATGTCAAAACACAATGACAGAAAATAGAAGCTGCTGCAGAGGATGAGTCTGCTGTGGTCACAGTATCAGAGGAGGATGACGTTGTTCCAAACTGAATATATATATATATATATATATATATATATATATATATATATATATATATATATATATATATATATACATGTATATATATATATACATCAGCACTGAACATCGTCTTTGTTTCATATCTTGATACAAAACGTTGTTTCCTCCTTCTCCTCCTTCTCCTCCTCCTCTTGCTCTCCCTCCTCTCCCTTTAATTTCTCCTCATCCCGCTCCTTCCTCTCCTCCACCTCCTCTGCCTCCTCTGTCCTCTCCTCCTTCCAGCTCCCTCTTTCCTCCATCCTCTTCTCCCTCTTCCTTGTCTTCCTCAGCTCTCTGCAGCTCCCTCTTTTTCTCCTTTCTCTCCTCCTCTTTTTCCTCCATCTCCTCATCCTCCCTCTCCTCTTTTTCCTCCTGCCCCCCTCCCCCTCTCCTCCTCCTCCTCCTCCTCCTCCTCCTCCTCCTGTCCCGTGTGAACAGAGCCTCTTTTCTTTCCTCTCTCCTCCTCTTTGGATGGCCGCCTGTTCCTGGAATTCAGAAACCCCTCTCACTTTTAATTTATGCGCATATTAATTGCTCTCCATTGTAATTTCCACCGTGGGATACAACATGCAAATGCGCCACGTATGTGTGTGTGTGTGTGTGTGTGTGTGTGTGTGTGTGTGTGTGTGTGTGTGTGTATGTGTGTGTGTGTGTGTGTGTGTGTGTGTGTGTGTGTGTGTGTAATTTCTTCCTCCTCGGCCAGTAATCCGCCGCAGACATTTTTTCCTCCGGTTGTTAACGTTCATAAACTTTTAACTGTTGATTCAAATCGCAGCAGGATTCTGGATATTCTAAATATGCAGAAACGACTTATTTTAATTGTTTATCGTTTAAAAAAAATTACAATATTTTCTTTGCATGAAAGCATCTGTTTTCTATCTGAATTTACAGAAAAGTCAAATTAAATTAATTTAAATGATACATCCGCCTGAATGTTGGTGTAAATGTGTTGCTGAATATTTTATTTCTTAATTCGAGGTTTCAATATTAACATTTAAGAAACATTTAAGACTTTGCGACCTCGTGTTGCACCTGGAAGTTTTTTACTTTTTAAACTCTTATTAACCTTCTGAATGGATTTTAAAGGAGTCTTAAAGGAGGAAAGAATTGTTAAAAAATATCAGAAGATGAAACGATATTTTATTTCAGTCTCCATCAGTCTAAAGTGTGTTTGACTCATGCGGGTTTTCCGTTATATTAAAGTGATGCTGGTCATTAAACCTGCTCTGTTATTTGTTGCTCATTTCATAATCATTCCTCTGCGTGTCTCAGAGAGATTCATTATTACTGTCGTCACTTCTTCATTAAGCCGCACGTGTGAAAATAAAAGCAGAAGAAAGATTATTTATTTATATTTATTTTGGTGGAAATTAACGCGAAAAAAGAAAGAAAGAAGAAACTCCGTTTAGAATTTGCCACATAGCGCGAGCTGATTGATCATCATCGATTGGATCATTATCAGCGACTTCCAATAATCCACCAGCCAATCAGAGCGGCTGAATATTAAGACACGTTTTGTCCTGTTGAATTTGTTTCAGAGCCAAAAAAAAAAAAAAGAAAGAAAGAAAGAAGAAATGAAAGAGCTGAAGAGTGAAAACAGGCCTCAGCTGATTCCGTGTGAGCTGCAAACAAACATCATGATTTAACAGATTCATCCCATCTGTTTTAATCTCAAGAGCTTCGACCTGAAACTCGCTGCCAAGAAATAAATGTCAACAGTTCCTTTAATTACTTTCCTTCAATTAGCCTGCATATTCTAATATTATGACTAGATTTATTAATATCTGCCCACAACTGGAAACATAACTCAGAGTCCACTAAATGGCCGTTTTTAATGCCTCAGTCTGGATTGTAAATATCCAAAACCTTAAATGTGCTTTTACTTGAATGATGCAGTAAAATCTTTTATTATAAATTAATATGATAATATAATTATAATGAATCCAACGTGAGATGAAAAGAAACCCGTCGTGTTTTTTATTTACATCATCAGAGGACTAAATGACCTGTTGGGTGGAGGAGTCTCCACCTGCCTGCAGACTCTTCATCATCGGTTATTAATATGAACAGAAAACACGGTCTGTGTAAACTGATCTCCAGTCAGTGATCAGCGACCACGAGACGCAAGAAACTATTTCAGAAAATCAAATTTCCTCTAAATGATCGTGTTAATGTATTTCCGGTTTGTGTCTTTAAGATTCATGCGCAGTTAAAAAATGTGGAAAATGTTTTACACAAATGTGGCACAAAATACACACATACGGGTAATTTACAGTGTATAATGTATTGTAATAATACACACCCACTCCAGTCATACCTCGACCCCCCCCCCTTTCCCTCCTGCGTGCGGCCTCTATCTAAATCTCTACATCTCCACTGCGCATGTCCGCGGAATTCGAAAGCATGAAGCAATTAATTTTGCATTAAGCATCATCTCATCATCGGTGGCAGAAATCCCAGAAACAAAGACACAAGCAGAAGCAGAGGAAGTGAAACCTCCACCTCCAGGGCCTCCACCTCCAGGACCTCCACCTGCAGGACCCCCACCTCCAGGACCCCCACCTGCAGGACCTCCACCTGCAGAGTGGATCCTGCAGGAGCTCAGAGTCACATTTAGAAAGAGAGGCAGACTTCTTGTGATGCTGATAATATTAGCATGTCAACAACACCACCTGCAGAACCTCCACCTCCAGGACCCCCACCTGCAGAGCCTCCACCTGCAGAGCCTCCACCTCCGGGACCTCCACCTGCAGAGCCTCCAGTCTGATCACCTCACAGCAGCAGCAGGCAACAAGTTTCAAGACATTTCAGAGTCGGAAGTTCTAGAAAATGTCACATAAAACATGAAATAACACATAAAACAAAGACTGAAGACTTTAAACAAGAGGTCAGAAACATAAAGCGACATTATGGTGGCTTTATTAATATTAATAATTCATTAGTGTTAGTTATAAGCCACTGTTAAGAACAACTTTTGGGTTGCCAGATTTTTATTCTCCACTTGCCTTTTTTAGCTCTTAAGTTTATCAGCAAGACCCTCCAATGGACCCCTGACCAAAATCTATTGACAAACAACAATAAACACGTATAAGCGCAGACTTGTTGGCTTATTAGAAAATATTTATTGATTAATTACCAACATGTATAACCGCATTGTTCCCAAATAGAAAGGATAAAACTGATAAAAAGGGATTTTTCACAACCTGGCAACCTCATTAATGGCTTTTAACTGATCTATAAATCATGAGTAAAATATTTCTCAAAGCCATTAATTACAGTGTATTAAGCTTTTATTAAGGGCGAGCCATCAGGAAGTGGTTTGGTAAATAAAAGCGGTGCTAAAACAGCTGCGGTGTGTTGCAGCGTTACAAACCTTCAGGAGGACGAGAACACGAACACACGTTGAACAGATTTACTACAAATAAGAGACGAAATGTTTTATTTTCTGCATCTGTGCTGTGATGTCAGTGAGGTGGGCGTGTCTAACGTAACATCACACACGTCTGTCACTCTGACAGGAAACGTAACTGCAGGTAAAACTCATTCAGTCATTTTATAAACGTGGCAAACTTTCGTTCCCGCTTCTGATTGAATGATATTTAACTGAAGGGATCTCAGAGGGGAGGAAACATGAACTGGTCCTGGCTGAAGGAGGTGAACTGGACTGAACCACGAGGGACCAGAAGCCCCGAACAGGATCGGTGTGTTTATAAAACACAGACCACGTGACGTGGAAATCTTACAGCCTGTAAAAGATGAATTTCAGGCTCGTGCTGTAATATCTGACCTAAAAAACATTTGAACCTTTGGCGGGATAAAAGCCTCCTCGGGCCTCCAACATCCGTGTGAAAAGTCCACGTGCACAAAAAGGGAAAAAGAATCCCCCCCCCCCCCCCCCCCCCCCAGCGCCGACATGAATTTCAGGCTCATTAGCATTTATGCAAATGAGTTTCTAATTGCAGGCGTAATGACTCTGGCGTGGGAGATTTTTCAGTCCGCCATGTTTTTTGTTACTGCATGCTTTAGGATGCGTTTGTTTTCTTCTTCATCTCTGAAAACAAAAGCGGACCTTCCTCTTCCTTCCCGCCGCTCAGCCGGCAGGAGTCCCGCTGGAGCACACGGAGAGGCGGACTTCTGGGCTTCAACAGGCCGCGTTTCTCCGCCACATCGACAAAAGCCAGTTTCTGCTGCTGCGCCGCAGGATGCTGCAGGAGTCTGAGCTGGAGGTGAGTGTGCAGATGTGCAGATGTGCAGCTGTGCAGCTGCCTGTAGCTCCTCTGATGCAAAATGGAAATGCAAAATGGCAGCACGTAAAGGAAGCGGCAGTTTGAGGGTTTTAGCTTCCTATCAGCGGGAATCAAAGACAATGTAAGGCTGAAAAAAACAACAACCAAGCACTTATTCTCGTGGGAGAAATGAAAGTTTTGACCCCTGACAGAAATCTTCATGACCCAAATCTGCAGGATTGAATGTGTCAGAGTCAAAGTCAAACTGAATCTTTATGATTAAAGACAAAAGCAAAATTCAGTGTTTTCTGTCTTTTCTGAATCTTTTCTTTTGTCTCAGCTCTCCCTTTTTATTTACCACCACACCACTGCTCCCTGCTAATGAACTATTAGGATGACAGTGTGTGTGTGTGTGTGTGTGTGTGTGTGTGGTGGAGGGGTTGGTTTGGGGGGTGGGGGGGTGTGGGGGTGGTCTGTCTGGTTTGGCACAAGGAGGCTGTTTGGCCCCCACAGAGCTCCAACAATATGGGCAGATTTTGAGGGACAAAAGATCCGGAGCTTTGAGTTGCAGAGCACGTCTCTGACACTGGGACACTGGTGTAACTGGGGATACTGGGATGTTATACTGGGAGACGGTGAGGCAGAGAGCTGGAGCCGTTTACCTGCACAGCTGCACAACAGGTAGCAGGATTTAAAAGACTCGTGGACTCGTGTAGATATGAAACTCTAAATATGAAAGTGATGTTAGTGAATCTAGTCAGCGCATTTCAAAATAAAGGTGCGTTTTAAAGACGTGGGTCTGTAGGGGGTAACACGTCTTTGTGTGGTGGACAAACCTCAGAGGTCTTTAATCTCCTTTGTCTCATCAAGGTGCCCCCTCTTCCTGCCACATAAACAGTATTTTGCTGATTTCCTGGAAGATGTTTCCTCCTTCATCTGTCAATAGTTGTTGTTGTGTGTTGTTTGTTTCAGGTACATTTAAGATAAATGACAGCAGAAACCCACTGGACCTCTGCTCAGAGTCAGAGACTCATGCTGTCTTCAAGACAATTCATCGTACCAAACAAATCCTTGCAGAAAAATATATTTTATAATTTAATCACAAATTAAATTCACAATATTTAAAGAAAACATCCAGTTGATGCTGAATTAAAATAATGTATTAACACAGTCTGTTAGATTAAAAAAAGACACCCTGCCTACCCTGAACGTCTCAGTCACAGGACAGTATCACTTCTGATATGAGGACCAGAGTCAGCAGAAGGTTCGGGGTTCAGATCCCCAGCAGAACAACCAGGAAGTGTACAGTCTCTCACACAGTGTGAGCTGCAGCTCTGAATAGAGAGTGGTACCTAAGAACCAGACCTCATTGGAAATTTGCACTAATTTGAATGAAAATTGTGGACCTTGTGGACTAAATCTAGGTGCTTTATTTTACAGTGAAAATCTAAACTCTTCCTTTCACTAACCAAAAAATAATGGCAGACTTTACTGAATAAGTCTCACAAAGACAAAATCTTACATTTTTGGCATTTTTTTCAAATAGAACCGTCACTTCTCATGTGGTTTATCTGAAGTGTTAACGGTCTAAAGAATACATTGAACCTTACAGGGAAAAAAAGAGCAACTTACGAACAAAACAAACAAAAAACAAGAAAAAAAAAGAAGCAGTTTATACATCTGAAAGATTTGATTCTTTCTGCTTTCGGTCTCTGCACCCGAGTCTTTTTTTTTTTGGGCCCTGGTTCTCATTCATGGAAGTGTTTTACATGCTGGTCAGCAGCTGAACTGGTTCACTGAAGGTTTTCAGTGTGCGGGCTGCGAAAACATCCTGCTGCTGGTTTAAAGACACGATCTGAGATCCAAATGTACACAAAACAACAATCTGCCAGCAAAATCCAAAGCGCAAGACAGGAAGCTGCCGTCACGGCCAGATTTGACTGACAGGCCTTTTAGTAACAGGGACTAAATCAGGAAATGACGGATCTAAATGTCAGTCATGAATCATTTTGAAGGCTGTTGACAGGTTGTGATCTCTGTAAACACAGCTGGAACAAATACTAAATGTTTACAAAGTCTTTATTTTTCATATCAGTCAAACTCCTCTATTATGTCAATATAAATACACCTGTTGTGTTTATTATACTTAATAACAGATTGGGCCTGATATCTACCACGGAGGGTGGCCAAAATAACAAGAACACCTGCCAATCAAATACAGCAGCTCTCCATGAATGAAGCTGTTGAGAAGGTGTGAGGTGTTTACGGTAAAACAGCTCTTTTAGGTACAGAACAGTATTTTTGTGTCACTCTGACTCGCTGCACTCGTGTTTTTACTTCCCTTTTAGCTTAATGAAACTGAGATCATTTGATCCTTCTGAGAAAGAAAAGTAGAATCTCTCGATTTGTTGCTGCAGCTGAAATAGTGTCAGATGTGGCTGGACGATGGGTCGGCCTGTCGTGGCTTTGGTGGCTATGAACGGGAGATAAATGTGCTTTTTGTTCAATATCTTTGGTTGTTTTAAAGGTTGATGTAAAACCATCCATATTCTGCTGCTCATCTGTGTCTGCAGTGTCTGTTAAATGTTAGCATGTCAACGTCTTGCTGAAGATGTACATTTCAGGAAAAGGAAATCACGTCTTGCTCATGAACTTCTTCTCCTGAATGAATCCATCTGCACAATTTATGTGGACGTCGAAGAGGCGGCCTGAAGCTTCCTCCCCACAACGCAGAGTGTTTACCGTCTGCACACCTGGCTGACCAACACATGATTTACAGTCTAATACCTGCACAGTTAAATGTAGTTGTTAGCGTTACAGCGATAGCTACAGTTATTAATCAACAGCACATTTTCCCACAGTCCAAGGTGACGTCTTCAAATGTCTCGTTTGGTCTGACCGACAGTCCAGAAGCCAAAATACATTCAGTTTATTATTATCAAATATATTCAGTTTATTATTATCAAATATATTCAGTTTATTATTACATTTGAGAAGCTGGAACCGGCTTGAAAAAGGCAGTTTCTGATGAATTTCCTGTGAGTTACACGTCTGTAACTGTATTTACTCCACAGCTGTTCTTTTACACTTCTATAGCTGCAAATTAGGATTTTTTTTTATATTTATTTATATATATTTATATAAGTTATGAAGATGATTGTTAAAGATTAAACTAACAGTAATTACCAACATGACAAGCTGCTTACACTTTATTTAATAATATGACAAAGAGAGGAGCCATTTACCTGTAGAGCAGTATTTTATTTCATCTTATTTTATTTTTATTTTATTTACATCGTTGCATTTTTTCACTCGAGTAAAGGACGTGAAAACAACTTCTTCCACGTCTGGTTACAAATCAGCTCACAACAATACGAATTACAGTTCTGTTGTATTGTAATTGAATTCCAGCAAAATGTTTCATCCAGAAACATGAGCTGGATGTGAAACTGTGCAGATTAAACTGGATGGAGTGGGAGGAGGTGGTGGTGGTGGGGGGGTGGGGGGGGGGGGGGGGGGGGTTTAACCGCCAAGCCCCGCAGGAATGGCCTGATGGGTGCTAATGAACTTGGGATGTGCCACCACAATGCAGAGCGGCCCCTGGTCCACCTCGGTGCCCGGGTTCCCATGCAGCCGACGGAATAAGAGAGAGGGATGACGAGGGGGTGGAGGGGATGGAGGGGGGCTGGATGGTGCACCCGGCCCATTGTGCCCGGTCCTTAGCCCATTAGCCACCACCAACCACTCCGCTTTCCCAAGAGCAGCTCGAGGCCTGCCTGCCTGCCTGGACTCGGTAACCAGGCATCGGCGAGGGCGAGAGGAGGGGAGGAGAGAAACAGTAGCCGTATTTAGAGTTTGATCTCCAGGAAAGCGTCCAAAATCTGGAGAGAAAGAAAAGGGGAGCCCGGGACATTGGTAGGCAGAGAGAGCCCCCCGACAACAAACCGGGGGCTGACAAAGTTGTCTCTTTGGCAGTCGCGCCTCCTATTGAACCAGTAATTTATTCAAAGGAGATTTTTATCCCCGCGATCTGATTATTATGATAATCAAGTGACCCAGACCCCCTTTCTTGGCTCTTGTCTGCGGGCTCTGGGCTCGGCGGTGACAGTAAAAGCTGATTTGCACGGTCTTCACCCCCTGGTCACATTCCTGGACTCCTCTGTATCAAAGACGCAGACAATGAGAATAGTGGATGTGCGCACTTGATCCAGGCGCATGAGCGGAGGCCGCAGTCTCCGCCGGGGGCTTTGTGTCAAACGAATACTAGTAGCCAGACAAGATTACACGAAACTTTTTATAATCCCACATGGGCCAAAACGGGGCTCAAAACGACACACTTGATAAGTGAAACTCCCCAATAGACCCACAATAGAGGCGGCAGGGAGGATGCTGCATGTGTGGAGGCGCTTATGGTGCCAATCTATGCGTAATTAGGGAATTAATTATGAATCTGACCATCAGATTTGATGCCATATGAGGGTGAATGCCAATACTTTCATAATTCTGTTTGGTTTGGTCTCAAATATAAAATTAATTCAATAAATCCAACATTAATTTAGATGATTAGGTTGCAGAATTCTGGTCCATAAGAGCACTTGAGCATCCATGATTATTCACGACCACGTCTGCTTTCATATTTTAGAGGGTGGAGACAAAAGCAGACCTGCATCGTGTCATAAAGGGGAGGGCCCTGGTGGCAGTATATGTTTTTAGAGCAGGCATGTTTTAAGTTCATATTGCATCTGACGCGAGGAATGGCGAGTGCGAGGGACGGCGCGGGCAGGAGGGGGTGAGGCGAGATCCACCTCCGCGGGAAATAATGGGGACGATAATAAAACAGGGGGAAAACCCGTCCGAGGGCAGCTGAATGGATGGAGCCAGAGAGACGTCACGGCCAGCCGCAGCCATGAAGACTGAGCGGTCCAGCCTCCGGCAGCTCACTTGGTCTCCATCTCCCGAGCCGCTCGCTTCTCGGTTTTGGAGCGCGGACGCCGCAGAGACTCGCAGACGACGGCGTGAGTATGAAGTATAAGCTGTGTTTTCTTCAAGGGGGGAATGCGAAGGCAGGTGCGGAATATCAGCTAAAAACGGAGGAAAACGCGTTTGCATTCCCGCGGTGTGCGTCGCCAACCTGCACACATAAACGGAGCAGGATGCGTGTATAGTCTGGATGTGGCAGCAGCAGGCGGTTATGGGCGAAGAGTGTTTGAGCAGCAGGTCTTCAGCTCTAAATCTGATATAATTCTTATATATTCTGTCTCTTTGGTCTTGATGCTCTGAGGAGTGTAAAGTAGGAGGTGAGGTTTCACTCAGAATGGCAGCTGCTGGGAGCGAATACAAGCTGGAAACATATTGCTCAGCACGAAGTGTGCACATTTGGTCTTTTATTTAATGTTCTATTTTCAAACTGCCTCAAAGGCTCCAGAGAAAGAACAATTCTAATGAATTCGTTGCGCGGAGGATGAAACCGCGTCCAGGCCCAGTGAAAGGTCACAGATGAGCATGCAGAAACAAACCTGCACTCTGGTTAAATGATGAAATCTGTCGGTGAAAGAGCAACTTGTAATTAGACGGGGTTTGGCTCCGCTTCGAGGAGAACTCCCCTGTTTCACAGCCTCAATGACGCATTGTGCACAGGCTTCATATGCGCCATTCACAGGGAGCCACAAAGGCCAAAAGGCGCTTCAGCCCCGATTTCATTTCTCATGCACACCTCCAGGCACTTAGCAGGGTCACTTCTCCAGCTCTGCTCGCTGTGGCAGCGGGAGCGGCAGAGTCAGGCAACATATGGCACCAAAAAGCCACCCAGTTTATATATGACACGATCAGGGTCTGGAGACAAAAAGAGGGAACCTTTTTTTCTGTCTTTCTTTTCCCCCCCCCCTTCCAAATTAAGCCCTTGCAGGACTCTGTGTGGCCATGTGGCTCAGATATGAGGATTACCAGCAGACAGGCCTGCAATGCATGCGTAATAAGACAAAGTGGTGTCGTTCACACCCATAGCTGGCGGATAAAGGGATCACAAGGCCAAATATCCAGTCCACACGTGTGCACCGAGTACGAGGCCTGTGCGGAGAACACGTGTGCGCCCCCCGGACACACCGGGGGAGAAAACTGGGCCTGTGGAGCTTTGACGGGGGTTTGAAGCAAAAAATAAAAAACTGGGATTATGCAACGTTTCACATGATGAACATGAGAGTATTAATGTGTGTGCACGCAGGGGTTAATGCGCGAGGAGCGGCAGAGCGCGGGTCTGGAGAAGAAACGTTTGCCGGAAATAGTTCATCTTAAAATATTTGCTTTTTAATATTCAGGTTAAACAGTTTTACGTTTTCTATGTATTTATTTTATTTGTTGAATCCAGTTGCACCACACACACACACACACACACACACACTCACACACACTCACACACACTCACACACAGCACACACACACACACACACAGCACACACACTCACACACACACACACACACACACACACACACACACACACACACAGCACACACACACTCTCACACAGCGCACACACACACACACACACACACACACACACTCACACACAGCACACACTCACACACACTCTCACACACACTCACACAGCACACACACACTCTCACACAGCGCACACACACACACACACTCTCACACACTCTCACACACACACTCTCACACACTACACACACACTCTCACACAGCACACACACACTCTCACACACACTCACACAGCACACACACACTCTCACACACTCACACACACTCTCACACAGCACACACACACTCTCACAAAGCACACACACACATACACTCTCACACAGCACACACACACTCTCACACAGCACACACACACTCTCACACAGCACACACACACTCTCACACAGCACACACACACTCACACAGCACACACACACTCTCACACACTCTCACACAGCACACACACACTCTCACACACTCTCACACAGCACACACACACTCTCACACAGCGCACACACACTCTCACACAGCACACACACACTCTCACACACTCTCACACAGCACACACACTCTCACACAGCACACACACACTCTCACACACTCTCACACAGCACACACACACTCTCACACAGCACACACACACTCTCACACAGCACACACACACTCTCACACAGCACACACACAGCACACACACACTCTCACACAGCACACACACACTCTCACACAGCACACACACTCTCACACAGCACACACACACTCTCACACAGCACACACACACTCTCACACAGCACACACACACTCTCACACAGCGCACGGAGAGGAGACGTTGTGTTGGCCGCTGCAGTGTGTTTCAGAGGGACACCCTCTGACCCTGCATGTCCAGCAGACAGACGGCAGGTCCACAGTCCTGGACTTCATCTCAATGACAGCAGTAATGTGCAGAGAGAACGCACGTGCTGCTGGAGCATCACACGCTCCACGCGCCTGAAGAAGTCTGCAGTCAGCAGCCTTTTTAAACCTTTAAACCGTCTTCTTTGTGGCAGCAAACTGCAGTTTTCTGACCGTCTTTACTGTTTGACGGAAGGCTGCAGGATGTAAAACGGGGCCATCTGGCTCCTCCGTGCTCTGTAGTCTATTTGAAGAATAAAATGATCGTCTCTCTTTTCCAGAGATCCCTGGAGAGACATTCAGCGGCCTCACAGCACGTGGCTTACTGTAGGTAATACTGGCGACCAGCTCGCTCTGCCACATCACACACAGGCTTCCGTAGTCCGGTTGGATATTTGGGGAAGTTTGATGGATTAATATATTTTATTTGTTGAAGAAATAAGACACCGTATATGAAGCTCTACTCCTGAGGTACATAGTTGTGAAGTTCTACTAAAGTTATACAGATAAATCTAGTTTTGAGGTAGAAGAGTGTTCAACATGAGGCCAACACGATGGAGCCACAAGCTCCGTTACTTTGTCAGGGATGTTGAGCAGCTTTAGTTTCCGGCTTAAAATGAATCAACTCATTTCTGCAAACCGTCATTTTCAGCTAATCAGCTCCACACGATACAGCGTGGCGATCAACACTCCGCGCGTCTGCCAACAGGCCTACACCCCCACCCTCACCCCCACCCCCACCCAGTGTGCCACGTCCATTCTGGTCATTTCAGAATTTCACCTATCCACCTTTAAATATCGCTTTGACGTAAAAAAAAACCACTTTATCTCGTGCGTAAAACTCGTGCGTAATTTCCGTCGGTGCCTCAGAATGCAGCCGTCAGTCCGATCAGTCCACCGGTGTCAGAAAGTGGCGTCAAATGAAATGTTTCACCGGATTTTACCACGTGGTTTGAATCGGGATGGGACTCAGTTTCTTGCTCATCAGCTCTGCACCTTCGCATAAATTATTTCCAATTAGAGGCGCCGGATTTGATTTTTGTTGACGTCATGCAGGTCTTGGCCAATGGCACAGCCTGATGAGGTTTATTTAAACGGCTGAGAGAAAGAACCAGGAGCTCAGGCGAGTGAAAGAAAAAGAGGCCGCTGCTGTGAGATTCTTTTGCTTTAAACTTTTGCAGAACAGAGACACTTAAAAATTCCCCACAAGCTTAATTTTCTGGACTCACGGCGTGAATCATTTCTCGAGTAAAAGACGAACATTGTGAGAAGAGAAACCCCAAAGATAAATACTGAAATTGTATCAATTTATTAGAATTATATAAGAAGCACAATCAGGAACAAGCCAGTGTTAATGAAGGGACTATTAATGATAATGAGGAAATAAGTGCAATCTGCATATAATTATCTTTCTCTTTATCCAGCTTGAAAATCTTGAAAATATATCTGATCTCAGAACGAGTCATAAAGCTCACAGCGCAGTCTGCAGCCATTCAAAACGATTAAATAACATCCTGATGGATTACTGATGAGTTCAAACTCCAAAGTGATTGATATGTTTATTCTAATAAATTAAACCATATTTTAACATAAAACAAATTAATATAAAAATACATTGGGATTTTCAAAATGTAGCATTGTACCTTAAAATACTGTAAAATATGATGATATAAAAATATCAAACCTTTATGTAAATTTGGGTATTTTATTTATTATTATTAACCATTGTGTGTAAATGTGCCTTTTAATATTAATATGAATTATCTAAACCACTAGTCCCTCTGACTGAGCTATGTATGAAAAATACATGTTCATATTTTTGCTGTGTGTGTGTGTGATTGCACTTATCTGTGTGTGTGTGATTGTGCATTTATACATAAGCCTGGGTCGATATCTGAAAATCTGAAATTGTGCATTTAAACATGTGAAAGTTCACACCAGTGTGTGTGTGTGTGTGTGTGTGTGTGTGTGAGATCCAGTGCAGTAGCTTTCAGAGAGCTGAGGCATGTTTCTGCTCTTAAAGGGCCTCGCTTTGTCCTTGTGGATTGAAACAAAGCACCTTGACGAACATGTGTGTGTGTTACCGTGACGGCCTTCTGAACAGCAACAGAGTGCCTTTTAAAAAAAAAAAAAAAAAAAAAGAAGCTACATAGATTCAGACAGCAGAAGAAGAAGAAGCTGTTTATTGTAAGCTGGGAAGAGAACAATGCCAGTGGAACTTGTTGTTTGCTAACAGCGATGTAGCCGTCTCCGCTAACAGTCAAGTCGTGTTGGAGCGTTCAGGTTCGGGTGCGTGTGATGGAGGGCGAGAATATTCGGTGCCTCGCCCTCCTCTCTCACTCTCATTCTCTCTCAGTATCTCTCCATCTCGCTCTCTCTCTCTGCTCTCAGTCATTTGAGCTTTACTTGGCGCTGGTGTTGGTGGGGGAGGAGCCTGCCACAACAGGGATCTGGGCACACAGAGCAGCTTTAATTAGAAGGGGCCTTGTGCCATGTGCCACCACAGCGTGTGAGGGGAGTGTGTGCGCGCTACAGGATTGTCTATACTCCTACTTGTGTTTCGTGTGCATTTAGCTTCATTTCTGCGGACATATTTGGGTGTGAAAGGATACGTCTGTTACATGTGCTTCATGCTCCGATAAGTCTGAGAGGGTGTGTATTTGCATTACATCACTGTTAGTGTATGTGTAAGGACAGTTTGTTTCTTTATGAGTGTGTGTGTGTGTGTGTGTGTGTGTACATCTTAAAGCCCTCTGTCTTCGCTTTGACGCCAAACCTCGAGCACCGGCCGACTGCTTTGGCATCAGATAATGTAAATGAAGACAAACCAGTTTCTTTTGTAGTCAAACAGCCAGGATCTTTTAATTTAAAAATGCATTTGGGCCGTGGCGGGGGGCGGCGTTTGAAGCCATCACCCTCCTATGGAGCCAGTCAGCGGGTGAGGCGGATGCGCCATAGGGATGGGCGCTGGGCCGGAGAAGGCAAGGTTGGCGCCATAGCCGGTTTGGACTGGTTTGACAACTTGCGTAATTTTTTTTTATTGGTGCCTCTCACTGATTGTTTGACACTGGGGAGTTTTCGATATAGAGGCACTACTCGCAGGCCAATCAAAGCTCTCTGTGCACAAAGGGAGGTTTCTAATTGGCCGAGGTGGTTCGAGGCGGGGTGAGGGGGCCACTTGGTGACGTCATGAAGGGTCAGGACATTTAAGGGCCGCTGTAGGTTGAGTGAGGAAAAAAGGCCCCAAGCCAGAAGAGTAACGTCTTTGTTTGGGGTTGGCGTTAACTGCTGTTGGATTTTTTGGGATTTCCAGACTAATTTTTGTCTTGAATTTTAACTCCTTCTCAAGTTAGTCTGTAATGATTTAAATCATGTGAAATGAAAGAAATGGAGACAAATAATATTGTTTTTATTAACAACTTTCTCCTCTGCTTATAGGTCAGAACTTGGCCCATGTTACTTTGCCTGCAGCTTGAGAGGATGGGTAGCCTTAGGGGTTGGTTGTTATCTTTGGTTATCTAGCTGTATGAGTGATGTACATTCTTCATAAAGCTAGATAACCGAAAGTAACAAGAATCCCATTACACTCCTGAAAAGGCATCAAGACCCCAAACGCGCCTCCCTCCAAAAAAACCCCACAAACTCTGCCACAAGAGCTGCAACATGAAAGAAGAAAATGGACGACGTTTAAAAGGAAGACGGGAGCAGAGTGCAGCTAAAGGTAGGACGCGTGAATATTGTGTGTGAGTGCATGTAGGTGAGAAAATCCCAGACCACAAGGCCTTTAGATAAACTTAGCTTTACTGTAAGGCTGTGTCTATATTTGCTGTTTCGATCCATCAACATTTAGAAATGCAGAATACCATGGATAGGCATTGGGAAATAAATGGGACATCGCCGTAAATATTCCCTACAGCTCCCTGCAGCCAGTGGCAGTGATCCATAGCAGCGCCTGGTGCAACAGGATCACTTTTAATCTAATAAACCCCATGATCCTTGTGTGTGGGGCTGGATGCAGGGGCTTAGTCATAGTATCACATGGCCGGGAGTGACGGGCCTGCTGAAAAAGACCCACACTGATTCACTAAAGCTGGCGGACTTTGACAAGTCGTTTAACAAGTCGGTGTTCGCTAATCAGTTTGCTAGCCAGTTTGGTCAATGCTCTATTCACTGGGCTCCATGAATTTCAGCTTTGCTGCTTGTGTCTTTGGCATCAAGAGAACATGCAATATGAAAAGAATGTGGGCCTTTTATATCATAGGAGCTGCATACGGTGCTATGAATTATACATATGTTCTGACTTGGATGGGATTGTGAGAGTTAAGAATGCTCCCTCCGAGTTAATCCGCGCTCCCAACTCCCCGCCGGCACCTAAGCGAACAGACAAGAATTTGTTTGAGGCCAATTTTGTTAAGTTAGCCATTGTTGATTTTTTTCTCCTTCCCACCTACTCCTTTCTCCCTTTTGCATGAAAAGATGTTTGATTTGGGGTCCTGGCCGTTGTTTGATTTGACGTGACAGTTGGCTTGGTTGTGAATGGGCCGTGGCAAAGCCTCCATTGCATGAGGTGCTACCATGTGGAAAGGCCTGATGGGATCTCGCCGATTGCTGCTGTGTGTGCGCGCAAGGCTCCGTAAGGGGGGAGTGGTCCAGGGGCAATCAAGCAGAAAGTGCCCCCAGTGACAAGATCCATGAGCGAGAATAGGAGAACAATCTCTGCCTGAAGGTTCTTTGCCCAGGCTCACGGTGAGGAGTAATTGGTCAATCAGATCTTCAACCTCAAGGCCTCTGATGGCTGATTGAAGGTGTGATTTCTTTTCTGCCCATCAAAGCTAGAGGGTCACTCCTGCTGAGAGAGGCCACTAAGGGTTGTTCCCAAGGTCTCAAGGCTTTGGAGCGACCAGGCTAGCAGTGAACTCCAATTGTAATACATATTCCACATGGCGGTTTGCTTTCTCAACATGGCTCAGCTAAAACATCTCCCTCGGGTTTGGATATATTCAGCTTGACATGGCACAAATTCTCAACTTTTGTACAGGGCCGAAGTGAAATTCCTAAAAGCTTGCGTGGCAACCTCACCTCGCAATGTCAATCTCTTCAAGCCCTGCAGTTGTGCCTGCCTGCCTGCTGCATTGCAGGTGCTGAGTGTGACATTTGAGCTCCGGGCTCCGCTAGCAAGAGAGAGGAACGAGGGCCTTGACAGGAAGTGACAGCCGGAGATGTCACCTTCTTGGATGGCAAAGTAGTACCTGGTTCCCTCTCTATTGTGCTGCTACCGCCCCTGCCGATGTGTTTTTATTACAGTGTAGGCTTTGGTCTGTTATTGCAAATGATAGATTAATGATTGTGCCTGACTAATATCCAAGCATTGGTGCATTTTGCATTTAGGAATGTTAACATTTAACAGGTGCCAGGCCGGCAGATTTTGAGACAAGTTTCTTCCTTTTGCTTCGCTTTTTGTGTCAGTTACAGCGTTGGGGCTAAATGGGAACTGAAGTCTTGGACAGATTGTGTTTATACCCTAAGCAGTGCCCTGGGAGAGAAGCATGTCATGGTGCAAATGCTTTGTGCTGGCTCCGTGTGTGGCACAGTTATATCACTAACACTTCACACTGGGGACCCCGGGGTAGAGACCGTCTTAGCTTCTGCCTGCCTGAAAATGGCACGGAGATGGGAGAGTTCCTAAAAACCACCTTAGGGCCTTTGCTCTCTCTCTTTTTCTGTGTCCCATGGCGGTGCCTGAAATAGAAAGAGAGCGTGAGGAGAAAGGGTGGAGAAGGAAAGAAGGCAGGGAAAGGAAGGAAAAGGAGGAGGAGGGTGGTGGGTTTGTCTTAGCTTTCATGCACTAGGCAAGCAGATTTAGACTCCAAGTGTCAAATAGAAAAACAGCCATTGTGGTCGGGTCCTACTTGCCCCCCCACCAGTAGACTTTACAGTCAATAGAGCTAGTCCACTTGTCACTGAGGGACAATGCGCCCCTTTGCCTCCCTTTCACCCCTGCCGGGTCCGAGCAGCCAGACAGTTTTCTGAATAAGACCCAGTGATTCTTGCCCCCTTTTCTCTGCCTCTCTTTATCTTGATGGAACACACCAACAGGGTTTGCAAAATGGCTTCGCTGTTGGGCTGGAGCAGAAGGCCAGACCCTGGTATTTTCTACAACATCGGCATTCCCTCCACCCCCATATGCTCACAGAGAAATGAATGTATCTTAAGCAGTTGCAAAAGTCAATGGGCCTCCCCAGACAAAGGAGATTAAGTTTGGCAATTTAGCAGTAACAGGTGTACTTTGACTGTGCTTGGACCACACGGGGGGTGACTGCTGTTGCCTGACCCGTTGCTCTGTTCGCCTCCCTGTTGGTTTTGAGTTGTGCGGAGATAAAGATGAAATTCGCTTTGTGTTCTGAGACAACAAGAGTGCCTCAGACCTTGTCAACTTAGAAGTTTTAGTCGAGAGTGTATTCGGCCTTGCTGTCTAGCACTGGCCTCTTATCATTTTTGCTGCTTTTGAAAATGTAGCTCAGTTTTGCAACATTTCTCCAGTGATTTGCCAAGTTTTCTCCAAAGGGATTCTGCAGATATCTTTAGATCTCGAGCCGTGCTCACCCAAGGGAGCGAGTTAAGGGTAAACAATGCGGGCACACAGAGGAAGAAAGAAATATCAGAGGGAGTGCGGCACGGCACTGAAGCATGAATACATTTTCACATTTAGAACTGAGACAGTGATGTTTTAAGAGGGGAAATTTCTTTCAAAGAGAATGAGTGAAGCCTTTTCTATCCATACCTTCAGTATTTTCAACAACAATAAATTGAGCCATTCAGCAGCAGTATAAACAGAGACACTCTCAGTGCCAGAGCAAAACAGTGCATGCATTTGTTTGTTTCAGTCGTTAATAAAGCTTTTACCGAGAGCCTCGGTCCTCAGAAAAAGCCCATTCTGGTGAAATGACTTGGCAAAGCATCCGATGGAGGGTCTGTTCAGACTGAAGCTGCTCCCGCTGCCATTGTTTAGCTCTCTCTCACACACCTACGAGTCCAGAGTAAGCACACAATTTCATTGTTGCGTGAGCTGTTAATATCAGAGGCTTCACAATAGAGCCCATTCGCCATATTTGCATAAGGCACTTTTCCAACAAGGACCCGGAGAGGGCTTGAAAGCTGGCCCACTCCAGTGCCAATGGCAAAAAAATGTCAAGTGCCAATTAGGAGAGGTTTGCCACCATTCAGCAGTACCCCACCCCTATAGTCCTTCCCCTCCCTGCTTACCCACCCCAACTCTCTCACACTCCAAGTCACCCCTGTTTTTACCACCTTATTCCAATTTCAGACATAGCCTTCCCCTTCTGACACCAGGAGACAAAAGCTGGATCCCTCCTCTGCTGGCTAATGGAGGATCCTTTCTGTCGGGCTCAGAGTATTAGCAAAATCAGACAGCGTGCTCTGTTCACCGATTAGTCAGCTTTCTTTGTTGATTTCTTTGAATAGAAGGGTTCGCGAACTATGCGGCTAAACCTGTGAGATATAGTCTCCACCTGCTAGTGAATATTGAACTTAGCAAGCTGGCTACATTGTGCTGCTCTGGTTTTAGTCTGGTTTGCATTGACAGGTGTGGGTAATTGAGGGAAGAATTTTGGTAAAGACAGACGCTGATTTCAAGCAATTAAAAATAACCCCCTTCATCTGATATCCACAGTGGTCAGTCTGTGTTGGTGCTAATAGCATTCAGCCACCTAATGACTTGCTTTAAGCTAGTCCTGCTTATTATTTTGCATACAAACACAGAGCATCCTATTCTGAGAGTGGCCGCAGTCAGAGACTGTTTGAATTGAGAGCACAGGCTTTGTGTCACTGTTAAGGCTAAAAGAAATGCACTATAAACACTACAGTCAGATTTACCGGAGCTCCGTCAAATTCAAGTTATCTTAACTGGTGAGTGTCAACAGTGCTGAACAGCTGTTTACAGTTCTACCGATGCTGAAAATGCAGCATTATTTCCACTAATGCTTAACTGCGGCTGTCAGATGCAAAATACGTGGTGACAGGAATGTAGAGCATCATCGGTGTCCTTGAATTTAAATAACGTAGTGTTTACATTAGGAAAGCCTTGGCTACAAAAGGCAGAGACATCAAATGAATAAAAACAACCTGGTATCCTGTAAAACGACAAGGACGCAGCACATTTAATTAAAAAAATTAAGTCGTAGACACAATAAAAGAAGGTAATTGTGTTTGTCCAATTGGGCTGCCGTTGTTTTCCACAGAGCATTTACCTAACTTACCGCCTCCTGCCACTCAAAAGGATTTTTCTCTTGTCCCTTTTTCTCTTTCATTCTTTCATTCAATCTCTGTGTCGAGTTTTTTTTTTCTTTCCCACCCTTGATTCTCAGATGGTTGGATCTGATTTGCATGCATTTGCATAATGAAAGTCATTTGCATGCTCAGGGGCAGACTGTACCATGAGAACAGACATGAAAAGGTGTGTGTGTGTGTGTGTGTGTGTGTGCATGCGCTCGTGTACACATGCATTCATGTGTGTGCATGGCTTGCATTCGTATGCTTCCGTGAACTATACATGTGCGTTTTGATGGATAAACCATGTTCTTAAAATTTTCCCTCTTGCCCTCTGATTTTCCCTCCGTTTTCTGTGCAGGCTTCCACCACCACCACTGAAGGAAAGCTGGCAAAAGGAGACTGAAAAACAGAGAAGAAGGAGGAGGAGGGGTTGCTGTTGATTCTGCCCTCCCTCTCTCCTCACCCTCCTCTGCATCGCCTCTTCCCTCCTCCTCCTCCCCCCTTCCTCCTCCGCTCCATCCTCAGCAGACTGCCCCTTTTTCCTGTACAGCGAGACGCAGCCCGCGCCACCATCTTAGAGCAACGCTGGCATGAAATGGAAGTGGGAAGACCAGTCAGTGCAGGTAACACACCAAACCCACTGCGCCCGCCATCTTTCCACCGGCGCCATCCCGACCCTCCGTCCTCTCCTCTTCCAACCCCCCCGTGCCCTCTCTCCCCTTCTGCAGCGGGCTATAGCCTCCGTTTTAATCACCTCGGATATGTTTGTTAATTGCACGATCCACAAGATGCGCTGATGGGTGGAGGGGGGGTGAGTTGATGTGGGCGGAGCGTGTTTTGTATGTGTGTTCACATTAAATCACTCTGCTCTCAATGCCTCTCTCAGGAGGCTTTCAGTGGGCATCTGTCCTCTGAAGCGCCATGTTTTCCTTCCCGTTTGGGAATTCTCATGCCATCCTCACATGCGTGCCCCGACATGGCGGCGGCTGCCATTTTGGAGATACGATGCAAGCCGTGCCTTCCGGATGATACAGAGGCACAATTCATAACTCCATATGGTTGAGCACTCGAGGATTTGTGCGCTACATTTTGGTCACAGACATAAAAGAGTGTTTTTAGATGACGTTTTTTTTGCAGTGTGCTGTAACAGAGTGATGACTTTTAGATTAATTCTAAAAATCTTCTTGAACATTTTTTCAACTCCTTAAATCAGGTCAGAAGAAATGTCAAGGTGGGCACATCTGTCGAGTGGACAGTGATGATATCCATGACGCGCTATTCACATTCTCATACAGGGACACGGCAGCATATAACAAAGCCAACACAAGGCAGGTGGAACACACTGGAGGCAGACAGACAGCGAGAGACAGAAATAATAGAGGAGAGACGGTGAAGAAGTGAGAAAGTGGGACCTCGATAGGCAGAGTCTCAGTACTCGATAGCCTCTCTTTGTGCGAGTGGCCGGTGTTGGAGGGCAGTCGGTGCTCAGACAAGTCGAGTATTGTTCTCCCTGAGCGAGCTCGTTATAGTGCAGCATTATTCCAACCAGGGAGCTCCCAACTTTGAAAACCGCTTAAATCAAAACACCAATTAGCATCGGCTGGGCTTGATTAAGTAAGGCAGCCGGTAAACAATGCACGCCATTGTCCTCGCAACAGAGAGACCTCCCTTTGTTTGTGTCTGCGGTGTGGAGGTCAGAGAGACAATGCTAATGCTAACTCGTCCATAGGGCTAACAGAGAGACTGCCGATGCCCCCTGTTGTGTCAAGGTGAGAGAAGAAAAAGAGACTGTTGCTAAACACGGCATCTCGTCATCGAAGGTCCAAGGTGAATCGAAAATCAAGCCAAAGTTTTAAAAAAGTGTTTCATTTCACCCAAACCTTTCCCCCTAAATTTCAACACTGATGTCCAATATTTACCCACACTGAACCTTCAGTGATACCAGCTCTCAAATGAGGTCATGCCAAGCTTTCTGCATTTACATTTTTGACGATGCAGCCTTTAAAAGCGGAGGCGTCGCTTGGCTTTCCTGAGAAGAAATGCTGTGGTAACTGTGTCAAACCCAAAGCACACTAATCACGGCCTGGCCTCCATAAACAGGTGGTAGATTGAGCAAAAGGGGCCGGGGCCGTTCTCAATTTACTGTGTAAATTATGCAGAGCCCAAAACAATGCAAACAGTAGACAGTGGAGTGGCTGGCGTTGGCTAATGAGATGATGAGAAGCCTGGGAGGGCTGGGAGCTAGTGGAGGTGAGGGGGTGGGCACGGCCGGCAGCTTGTGTCTGGATCTGTGTATTCGTGTGTGTGTCTTCGTGCGAGTGTGTGTGAGGGTCTAGAGGAGCTTTGGCAGGGGAGCAGACACTGTCCCGCCTGCACAAACCCCATCGTCAGCACCCCTCCTGCCCAGACTGAGTGCTGCAGAGGGAGGGGAGGGTTAGCAGGCAGCTGGGGCACCCTGCCCCCATTGCTCCGGCAAGAGCACCAGCCTTGGGAACCTCTGTGGCAGGGGTCCCCCCAACACTGGCACGTAGGGGCCCCCTAAAAAGTCTGGCTGCAACCCCCCATCACAACCATCCCCTCCTCCCTTTTGTCTCCCCAACCACCACCACCCCTCCCATCCTAATGTGAGGCTGGGGGCCTGGGAAGGACTTCAAGTTCATGGCCAGACCTCCTATTGAGCTGACAGCCTGACTGTTTGCTCAATTCGGCTCCCTATTCAGAGCCGTGCTGGAGGGGGGATTGTTGAGAAAGGGCTGGAGGATGGAGGGGGTGGGGTGGGGGGGGGGGTTGCTAGATGGGACACCGTAGCACTGTGATAGCTATTCATTCAGCAGGGGGAGACAAGTAAAGAGTGAGGGAGAGAGTGAAGAGGGATGGGGGGTTTGAGTCGGGGTGCATAAATAAAAAGTGAGGAATCCAGGCTCAAAGTTTGCTTTGAGCGGTGTGCGCCTCTCTCACACTCTTTTAGACTCTTAATTACCGGCGCCTTCCACTTTTCTCTCTCCCTTTCTCTAACAACCCCCCCCCCCCCCCCCCCATCGCCATCACACACACACACTCCTGAACACACACACAAAATCGCAATCATTCTCATCATCCCCTCTATCCTCTGGTTTTATTAGGCCACATGCTGGGGCTGTAAATTTACCATTAACAAGCTTATTCACTGTAGTCCTCTCAACAAAACAAGACCATGATGCCAATAACTCAAAGCGACACCAATACCCGAAACTGCCTTTTATGCCACCACCCTCCGCTGTTAGCCACTCCCCCCCCCCTCCCTGGGCCGAGTGCACCCGCTCTGAACAACGGCGTAATGCTAAATGCCAAGTCTAACGTGATGCCTGCTAATAGCTCAGGCAATGCTAATTAGCACAATGCTTGTTGATTTCTGCCACTAAGCTGGACGGCTGCATTATCGGTCCACTCTGCACTCAGTGACCCGCTGTAATATTTTAAGTTGCTTGTCTGAGCTGCTTGAAAATGTAACAAAAAGGGGGGGTTTGATAGCCTTCTGAAGTCCAACTCAGCCTAGCTTAGGGTGTGTCACATGCTTCCTCTTTGTATTAGCAGCTCGTAGCGTACCAGGCTCCCGTTAAGGCCTTTCAACTTCAGCCCCAATCCCTTCAGCTGGTACATGGAGCTGCGCTTATCTCGGCCAGATTTGGGACACACAAGAAATGCCCCCATAAGTTATTTTTCATCCTTAAAGAACAAGGAGGAGGACAAGCCTTCTTTTGATACACCTAAATTGGCATTCACAGTCCGCTGTCTCATATAATTGTTTTGACATTCACATGATTGGCCTCGCTGTGTGTTTAGACTCGCTCTGAGGAATTGAAGCTGTATCTTAATGTTTGTCTTTCTCTTTGTAGGTGAATGTTGTCGGTGCTGGAGGATCCGAAACGGCCTGAGCACGCGACGGAGGGATAGCAGCACAACTCCTTCAGCGGCCTTTCAGCCGGGACTAAACAAGGACGACGGCGTGGACGTCTGCACGTGACACGCCGGCGATTCCTGCCGTGACTTTGGAACATCGGCTGCGCTGTCTGCACCTCTCTGATGCATTATTTGACCCAGCAGTCAAGCTGGACTGTTTGTGAACGCCTTGTGGTGTTTTAGCTGAGCAAACATCATGGTGGACTGCGACTGTGGGAAACAAGGCTCCCAGAGAAGACCAGCAGCTCCAGGTGTGGACGGACTGGTCCATAATTGTGACTCTGTATTTTTGAGGGTGTGGCACTCTATTTTGTAATTATATATATTTTATCCTATAAACAATATTACTTAGACATGAGTTAATCTTCAGCTAACATAGGCCTGACTTACCGTAGGTCATATTTCCTGAGTCGTAGCCCACGTTTAGTTTGATTTGTGTTTGGTTATAGTTGCTAGGACTCAAAGACGCGTGAATGTGAGACCCACGGCAGCAGTGAATAATACTGCACTGCGATTGGACGGCTCCGTGTGTCCGTTGACACAATGGCGAAGGAGTGAGCTGTCGTCTTTATACTCTATGCAACTGTTTTATCGTTTTTCTTTGTTAATTCTTTTCATCTTGAAACCCAGTTGGGCAGAGCCCCTTTCATCCTCATTGTGGATTTCTTTTTCAACTACCAGCTTATAGACATTCCTTCAGACATCATCAAGAGAAATGGCTTTTGAAGAGCCTACAGTCTCGATGTTAATGTACTGATACAGAAATTACAGTCAGACCGTGTGTGAGTGTGTGACAAATGACAGAATGCAGCTCAGTTTCATATGTATTGAATCTCATATTTGCAGCCTTAACAGACTTTGATTTGACGGTGCAGCCATGAGCTGCAGTCTGAGTAAACGTGGACTCACACGTTTAATATTCCTGATGGCAGAGGTGTGTTTGATCAGCAGGAAGTAGCTGAGCGTGGCTCATGGCTGCGTGTATACAGAACACGCCGCACTATTAAAACCTTCCCAGCAGGCTTTGAGACGCAGCAGTTTGTTCATAGCAGTTACCTGCTTGGCTGTAATGATACATCTTTGGGTGAGACATGACAAATACATTGGCTTCAAACACTGCCTTAATTTCCTGTCCTTGACATTAACACACACACACACACACACACACACACACATCCAAATGCAATAAAGCAAGTACTATCGCAGCCTAATTCATTCTATATTAATTTTCGGGAAGTGGCAAATTTTTTATTACGATTGATAATCTATGCAAATCTTTTAAATATTACTTTAAACAATCTATGTCTATGCAGTGCTTCTGCAATTGATTCAAGGGAGACTATCTTGGCCTAATTTAGAAAATGTATTCTTTTGATAATCATGCACATCCCAGTGCTCAAGACAATTACTTATCTGCCTGGATAAGCTTGAAATTATGTTTTTAATCTTTGGCAAAAAAAAAAAAAAAAAGTCACTCTTCTGATATCAGTCCAGAGGCATGAAAACCATGAATTGTGGCCTAAAATAATGAAATCGGTTGCACTAAATCTCTTTTTTCCCTAAATGTAGATCAAACGTATCTATTCAGCTATGCCTTCGCGTAGCTTATTGTTTTATATAAGCAGCAATGTTTGTGTTATGCAATCTAATCGCTGTGAATGAGTGTTCACCACATGTGCCTTTGTATGGAAAACTGTGTTGGAATAGTAATAAAGGTTTACATTGAAAACAAGGGAAAACGGTTGTTGTGCACGTTTTGTCTGTTTGATCTGCACGTGATGAGGAGGCTGATTAATAGAGAGGTTGTACATTCAGCAGCCACATGTGCCTGTAAATCAATAGTGATATGAGTCAGAAACATAAATGTAAATAACTGTCTACCAAGGGAGACAGGACGTAGACTGAAGAAAGAAAAGGAAATCTAAATTCACCCAACAGTTGGAAGCTTCCTTAAATGTTTTGCCTTTTTTTGTGGCAGTAACGTCTACAGAGAAATCAACTGCAATTCAGATCCAACATGATGTTATAGCCAAATGAAAAGATTATCACAATTCCCCTGAGATCAAACAATTTTCAAAACACCATCAGGGATGTGGGTTTATTTACTGTAGTGTTTGGCATCAAGATACAAGAGAGACGAGCAGCAGAGCTCCGTCCTGTTTTAATATAAATGTATCTCTGGCAGAGACGCTCTCTGTAGTAACCAGTGAAAATCCTACAGATGAGTAATAAGCCAATATGCATCTGCACACACGTCAGTAACGTACAGTTATTCCAGATTTGAGTAAAACAAAGAGCACTAACGCTCATCCTGGACTGTGCTGATGGGTGTGCAGCACCGGTGTTGTGCAGAGCACTTCCCCTGCGTGATCTGCTGTCTGACACCACATATGGCAAACGCGCCAACACCGACATATGGGCCCCTCACAATTCATTAGCATTGTCATGTAAAAGAGGGTAATCCCACAGTAAAACAAATGAAATGTAACCCTTTACAGTACAGGTTGATCACACAGCTCTTTTCATTCATTCCCCTCTTTTATGAAGTCTCGTGTAATTCAATGAAAGAGGTTTTTAACGCAGCTTCAACGCACCCCCTTGGGTGTCTGCATCCTCGGTGCGTAGCAGCAGAGGCTTTACAAGCCGCTCTTCTCTTGTTTACAGCTGCGCTGCGTGTTGAAATGAGCCTTAGTACATATAAACAGCAGCTCCATGCAAATATTACAGTGCCCTTATTAACCAGGGCAGACTGCAATTACATTATGTCCCAGGCGTTAACATCCAGAGAGCGAGCGCCGGCCCTCTGTGACAACTCCCCTCGCCCTCAGTGTTTCTTGGCGGTGTTATGGCCCTCATAATCTGATTCACAGTTTTTGTCATGCTGCCAAGAGGCACGTTGCATTAGCCAAGCACTATAGGCCTTAATGAACTGAGTGTCAATGTTAAGCACACTAGAGCAAGCTGGAGTGACGGCGTACAACCAGGCTGTCATTTGCAGCCATGTTGGATCACAGTCTAAGTTATAGCTGTTCGCGCTCAAAGGTTTGTCAGGTCTCTGAGAAAAAAAAGAAAGCCTCCACCCTCCATTATGCTCGATGCGTCGAGCGTCCTAAAGGACAGAAAGTCGTGTGTGTATGTGCTGCTCTGATGGAGTTAGGGTGTGGCTTCCTCTTGACATAAAGCACAAAATGGCTGTTCGCTCCATCCCACCCTGAGACTGAACGGATCAGATTCCAAGATGGCGCCGCGGTGACATTAATGCCGCTCAGATTGTATCATTAAAAAATGGATAGGCCGCACTTCCAGCCACAGCGATTTGATGGACAAGTACACAAGGGCCGATGGCAGGGGGGCGTCCAAAGTGGGAAATGGCGGGTTTTGGTGCACGTCCAAGGTCTAGGAACTCGGGCGCTGCTCCTTTCACAAGTTCCTCAGAATCGTCATTGGTATGCAGGAATGCGCCCCTAGTAGGCCATTCTGTGTGATTTTGGAGGGAAACGTGTTTGCAACCGGTCGCTGGGACAGAGGATGTGTGTGTCTTTGGATCCGACCGTGGTCAGTGCCAAGAAAAAGTGGGCATCTGTCCAGATCTGTCCACCTTTGTGAGCTGCCTCCCAGTGGTGCAGCCCGGCAATTCTGTTCAGTGAGCAAAGACAAAATGGCTTCAGACGCTTTGAAGGGTACGTTGTCCTGTGAAACGTTCCAATTATAATAAATACCGATGATGAATAAAGAGGTGTGTGTGTGTGTGTGTGTGTGTGTGTTAAAGTTTATCAAGACTTCCCAGATACTCGATCCTCGCAGTGACGGCATTGATGGAGTGCTGCATTTTAGCCCCATGTACACGTAAAACGCACAGCTGATGTGGGAAGAGTTCTGTTTTCTGTTGTTTACACACGATTCCCTTTTGAATCTGTTCCCTCATGACACGATTGCTCCAGTTAGATTAGACGAAACCTGCAGGAAACCGCTTTATTTCTGCTAAAAAATTACATTATTATTATCTTTTGGTAATGAAGCTGAAAGAAGAGGTCAAATTAAAAGTCTGCCAGTACGGTGCATTCAGGTGTTCTCCTACAGACTGGGAACATGAAGAGGATTTATCTATATGGGGGGAAAAAAAGCCAAAATGATTGTAATAGACTTTCTAAATGACATTCTGACAGTGTTGTCATCTGTGATTGGATTACTTGCTTGTATTGAACTTTGTACCTCTTGTACGCTTTACCTGTGATTTGCGTAGAGTTGTTCTTTTTAGATATCAAGATTACAAGTTACAGTTACATGTGACCATTTCCTCTAGTGGTGGCAAGTAAAGCACATTTAGTTATGTGCAATGTACAATTTTCAGGCACCTGTATTTCAATTTTGTGCATCTTTATACTTTACACACATATATATATATATATTCCACTACTTCTCAGAGAGAAACAACTTTTTTACTCTGCAACCTGTATCTGAAAGCTGTGCTTACAAAACTTTCTTTGCATCATATTTTATAAAAAGGTACAAGTAGGTAAAATCAGCTCTACTGCTATCAATGCTATTCACATATTCATTCATTAAACAAAATAATATATAATAATATAACATTGATAGGTTGCATTCTGTATAATTAATTTATTATTTAATATTTGTGCACTTTTACTCAGGAAAAATGTTGGTTTCAACTGCATTTAAATTACTATATTTCGACATGTAGTCTGGTCCTGCTTCGCATTAAAACAGAGTTATTGAAATGCTGTTGAAGCAATGATTCGACCACATTTATCCCCGTTTAAACTCAAACATCCAGACGTCTTTTGACCAAATCAGTGTCACTGGACACATGACAATGATGTGGAAAACTACCAGAATATTTGGTGTGAAGATGCATGGTACAGAGCTACAACTGCACAAGAAAAGACTTAGCTGGGGGTTCCTTACTGCAAGTATTTTCAAAATCACACAAAAACTCACACTTCAAGTTTATCTAATGGAATTGGAAGGGTAGCAGAATTGCCTGCAGTGCGTGAGGACCTTCAGTCCCTCAACTTAAGTTAAAACATGAAAATCATCTAAATGAGACTGACAAGGTTTTCACCTGACGACGATATTTCAAATTCAAGTTTTGTCATTTGTACAGGTAGCATGTAGCTCTGACTATAACACTAAGCTTAAAATCCACTCACACCCTGAAGCAATTTCTTGGAGCTTATGTATTTATATAATGAAGGAGAAATACTCGGAGAGGTTAGCAAAACTTGCAGCTCAGGCCTGATGAGTTCGACGTCCGGATCACTGAGGATGCTTTTCTTGAAGGCGAGAGAGCCCTGTTGTGGAATGTCAAGTAGTTTGGCCGGGGCGGGTGACTGAAGCGGGAAGTGATTTGACTAATGTTTTCCCTTTCATAGCGCTCCTCTCCACCACGCCCCCCTCCGTCCTCCCCAACCGCCAAAACCTCCCCAGAAAACTTTACGGTGATGTCATTCATATGCAAAACAGGCGTGCTTTCAGCGGGTGAATGTGTGTGCATGCGTCTGTGAGCGAGTCTGTATGCATGTGTGTGTGTGTGTGTGTGTGCATGTGTTGCTTGAGTGGCTGATTCCATTACTTGAAGGACCATTACACTTGCCTGTCAACAGCCAAAAGACCTGAGAAAAATTAGCAGATTAAATCACTCAGCTCCTCTCTTCCTCCTCCTCTTCCTCTTCCTCCTCCTCTTCCTCCTCTCCCCTGCAAGCATCCAGGCTGTTGTGTCACACCATGGAGGTGTTTTGACACAATCAAAAGTGTAATGCATCTCCTTTGAAAGTATCATCAGTATTTGATCAGTGACAGGTCCTAATTTTGGCGACAAATCTCTCAAAAAATGTCAAAAAAAAATAAAAACAATGATAATGGTGCAAGACACAATCAGGGCAGAGCTCCTGGGAAAGCGAGCAGCGAGGAGGCGAAATCCTATAAACAGGGGCGAAAGGGGAGACTGAAGCTAAATGTGGTTTTACAGTCTTGTAGAATCAGATAACACAGCAGCATTCAGGGTTCCAGCACACGCGTGTTGAGGCGGTTGGGTGAAAGTTCAAATGTCAGAGACGGTTCAACAGATTTAAGATCAGTTTGTGTTTTTTCGGGGAATTCATGCTCTGTGACCAAAGTCACACCACGAACATAAATCCTAATCATAATCCTGCAACGGACTCCAGAGGTTGCACCTAGTTTTACTGATCATGGGATGACAGGAGTCCAGCAGAGCTTCTCCTTTCAAAAACAAAAGAATAAATCCCAGATTCCAGAATGTGGGAATGAAACCCCCTCGGGTCAGATTAGCATTCTGGGAAAACAAAATTCCCCACTGGGGCGTTTGCTACAGACCAGATGGGTGTACCCCGAAAATCAGCCACACAGGGGGAAATGGCTGAAGAAGAAGAAGAAGAAGAGGCTTGGCCCCCGGGGAAGATGGAGGAGAGAGTGTTGAAGGAAGAGGGGGAGGATGTGAGAGAGGGGGGGGGCGTGAAGAGTTAATGCCGACAGCTCAACAAAGGCCGCTACCGCCGCCGAGGGCAGAGAGGAGCACGGGAAAAGAGCTAAGGTCAAGGGGACCTCATGGGGGTTCAAGTTCAAGGCGACTGTCAGTGTCTGCGTTTTAACAGTCGCGCCACACCCTCCGAGCATTTATACTTCCATTTACAACAACAACCGCACCCCCACATCTCCATTTACTGCCCAACATTAAATCTGAAGCTACACACAAACTGGCCATTGTCTCACTGATGCCAGATCAGGGCCACATGGAGGCAAAAGGTAAAAGCAACAAGGAGGACTGAGGTTCGTCTGGGCGGCTCTCATGGTAACGCCGGAGGTTTTGAACTTGTGATGGCCTCCGCGGGAGAGCCGCCGGCGGGTGTGTTTTTGTGTGTATGTGTGTGTGTGTGTGTGTGTTCGCTGGCTGTGGGTGGTATTGTTGGTGATGAACAGGAAATGTTCAGTGACTTGCATGAAATGTGTTTTATTCAGCCGTCTCAGACTCTTCAGAGATGCTTCTGTCTGCTGTTTGGAGGATTTGTGACATTTTAGACGTCTGAGGCTGAGAAAAGAAATGTCCTTGATTCAGAGAAGAGTTTTTCCGTCTTAGAAGGGAAGCATTAAAACAGCACAGGGGACTGCGTCGGAGGGGTTGAGTTGAGACATGAAAAGCGATCCAGGAAGTCCAGATGGAGTAACACATTAATGCATTTAAAGGCTCATAAGATGCTAAACACTCACGGACACGTTTACACTGTTACATATCATTTCAATCTGCACTAAAGGTCCACTCACTCGCTTGTTGTGGTGCTTTCGACTATATCACACGTCTTCATCAGCAGATTAAATTCTGAGCACTTCCATGTTAGCTTAAAGGTTTTTTGTTGTATTGCTGATGTTTCTGTAGAATCATTTGTCATTCAAACAGGAAACTCAACAAGCACAAAGGTGCTATATTAACAAAGTTGAGTTTATTTATAAAGCAAAAAGAGATTCAATAAAACATAAGATCTAGCCATCTTGAATATACAGTAGCCAGAATGTGAGCATTGGAAAGAAGATTCTGCTGCAGAACAAAGGCCCTAATGAGATATTAAAGTCAATTACATCGATTATTTCTGCCCGTCTCTCTCATGTCAGAGGCTACATTAGGGTGCCAAAACAATTCAGCGTGGAAGGAGGAGATTTCATCTCAGCCTTGAAATGTGTTGTGTGTCGTCAGCATCACATACTGTAAGAAGTGATGTCTGGTGACACAGAACGAAAAGGAAACTGTTTCTAGAAAACACAAAGCACAAAACAAGCTCCAGCTTTTTCCACACACACTTGAGCGCAGTGCATGACGCCAAACGTGGACAGCAGCCCTGAAAGACAGCAGTCTGCAGCTGTCGCTCTCTGCACGTCACGTCTTTAGCTTTCTGTCCACTGCAAACTCAACCTGGTGAACGGCCAACGCCCAGTCAGCACCGATGTGATGATCCGCACGTCTCAGTAAAACCTGACGAATTCGTCATTTAAATGTTGTTTTAACAACACTGGGGATTCATGTCCTGCCTCCCATGTGTGGTTATGTTAAGGTCAGAGAAAGATGGTGAAACCAAGTTTATCTTGTTTGTCCACCTAAATGTCTAGTTCCAGTGTCTAGTGCTGACTAGGTGTTTTATGACTTCACTGTGTGAAAAGAGAAAATAACTTTTGGCTGCGATGGCTGGAAATTCAAACTTCAGTATCTCTATTAGAATTAAAGTACCTATATATTTACTATGGTAACCAAAAAGTTACCTTTCAAACCAAAACGAAGCCGAGTCATCCTGGTTAAAGCCGTGCTGACCTTGTTCACACTGATGAAAGACCTGGGTTTTTCCTGGGTTGTTGCTTCAGTCTGGGAGGGGTGTGACATTGCACCAGTGCTGACTAATCTTGACCACAGAGCAAAAGTTCAAATCCATTTAATGAAGTGGAACACCACAAGTTGTCCCTCGTGATTTAGAGCCCATTGAAAAAGAGCACGTGTTTGTTTTCTTTTCTGTGACCAGGCAGAGGTCAGAGGTCGGGCAGACCACCACGTCACCCCATAAAACATAACATCACGGCTGACCCCCTCGTCACTTCTCCAACCTCAGCACAATGGAAGGTCAATGGGGTGGAAATCCGTGTCCCCGTGTCTTTTTGTCGCCCTCAAACGGACTAGACAAACCACAACATGTCCACAAGCCGACCCCTGACCCCCCAGCCTGCTGGCCGCACACCCCGAGGTCTGTGGGACGTCTCGGTGAAGAGATAAATATCTGAACTGGAGCCTGAAGGGTGTTCAAACCATGACAACCAGGGAATCAGTTCCCAAGTTAGAAAACACAACACAAAGTTTACACCAATGATACACCAATACGGTCTGATCCCAGGAAAAGATCCAAACCAACAATGAATGCATCTGCTAACAAGTACTATGTGAGGCCTGGTATGTCTTGTAGTTTTTTTTTTGTGACTCAATCCCAAATACCAGATATGGATTAATCCGCCTCTGAAAATAGTCCCCAACAAATATATTATTTCCGCCTGTTTGAGAAAAACAAATGAAACTACGTGTTTGTGAGCTGAGCTGAACAAATGATTCTTTGGATCACTAAAACCAGAGCTCTTCCGGGTGAGTTTCAAACAATCCAGGCATTTTGATATTGAGATCAGAGAGGGCATGTTAATGTTTTCTAGCCATATAAGCCAGTGTTAGTGAGCAGCTGTGCCCGGAGCTGTTGGTCAAAACGTTGATGTTAAGATCCTGATAATCACTTACGCTTTTGGGAGCAGAGCTAAAGACAATCAGGTTTAAATATTCCGGTTTTTATTCTGGCTTTGGTTTTGTTGTTTTTAAGCCCGTTTCGTGTCTTTTCCTGCCTCCTTGAGCTAAACACCTTTTGGCCTCAGTGAGACGTCTGCCGCTTCACATGAATATAACCAGTCAAAACCAAATCAAATGTCACTGATAAGAGATCGAGATTGCTTCGTGTGGCCTTAACTAGAATGTGACAATTGTGACGATAAAGCCTTCGTCACGTTCAGTTGTAACACTGAAGGCATGTAAACTCACGGGGGGGGGGGGGGCGGGGGGTGAACGTGTTTTTCCAGCCATAAAGCGACGTCTAATTATTCAATTTAAACAGCGAAGTGAAGCTGGAAAGCAGATGACGGTTAATGGACACAGCATCTTTTGTTATTTACTCTTTCTGGCTGTTAATGTCGCCGTCCTCCGCCTCCCCTGCCTCATTATGGGTCAACACAGGAATATGCACAAAAACACACATTACTGCATCACCTTCTCACACACACACACACACACACGGTGGCAGTTGCTTGTCAGACTGGTGCCATGCTCCACCTCTCCTCACAGCTTTCATGCTAGCTCCTGGTTGCCTTGGCAACTGGCAATGTGTGTGTGTGTGTGTGTGTGTTGCACTGTGTCGAGTACAACATGAAGAGAGAAAGGGAGAGCATGGAGAGCAGCAGATGCAGATACACATGCAATAAGCGTGTTCAGGCAACACACACACACACACAAATTAATTTATGGAGATGTGAGAAGTGCAGGATTAGCATTATGCATGGTGTTACTACACATCCACTTTAGTGGCCTTGGCGACGAAACAGACCGCAAAAACCACATCGTCAAACCGAGACATGTTGGACGTCTCTCTCTCTCTCGGTTTGTAAAATGCATTAAAGAAAAAAAATAAAAACAATAAAAGCTGCGAGAAATTGTTGAATGACAGGAAATGCACAATCAGTGATAATTTAAAGGTGGTAATAGAGCGTAATTGACTGTCGCTGTCTGTTAAGTGCCTGCTGTAATTTATGGAGACTGATTCTGTTGTGTAATGTCTGCATATTGTTATGTAAAAATTGTTCGTATGGAATACCTTCTACCTACTGCTAGTGTGTGTGGGTGTAGCCTATCGTAACTTCAACCACAAAAGGTGATAAACGACTTGTGAATTATTAATTTCATGTGGCAGATACTGTAATACTTTGGAAAATACATCCAAAAATATATATTTACAGTCATGGCTCCATTTAGCTTTTTGGTATGTTTCTAAATGAAGGTGACCGCATGTAAACACCTGTGACATCACATCACCACAGAACATGAAGATGACACGAACACGTGATTTCATGCAGTCACAACAGCGTGACCAAAAGTACACACAGCTTGTTTTTGCAGTTGCATTAAAGGTGAGGATAGACTGTTATATGAAATATGATCTGTGAATCTGTGCCACCGGAGCAGTGACATCACGCTTTTACTCCTAAACTTCCTGCAAAAGCAACAGTCCTGCGTTTAAAAACAGGAGAAGGTATTTCCATTCAGACTGCTGTTACTGTGATTGTTGGTGGAGTGAAATGTAAATGCAGATGATGCCTCAGTGATCTAAGATGTCGGCTGTAAATGTCAAGATTGAGGCGTCACTCCTTCAGAATCAAACCGGTTGTTTCAAGAGCCGCCATTTTCTATCAACAACTCAGAAGTCATACAGCTGCAGGAGGCAGAGAGAGCAGCTTCTGCACTAACAACACAAGTTTATTAACCACAATGCAATGCAGCCACAGTCTGCATGGTTGCACCTCTGTCACCATCAGCAAGTCTTTTCTCTTTGATGGCTGTGTTTAGTGGCACACTGTACCACCACTGACTTTTTTTCTTTTCTCCATTAGAAAAACACACCATGCTGTCGCTATCACTGTCACTCTGTCCACAGACACCAGCTGATCTGCAGCGCCGCAGCCACAGCGCTGCTGTTTTTCTGTCAGACCAGCTAATTGCAGTTAATTGCATTCACCTGCTGGCCCTGGTGTGACTCAGTCTCTAATTAGAGGGTTAGAATGAAAAGCAGCAGGCCTCTGCAGCCTCACCACCAGGACGGAGGACCGCTGACCTACACTTTTTGGGTGTTTTCACACTTGGTCCCTTTGGACGGTTTTATCCAAACCTGAGTTTTGTTGCATGGATTCTGTTTTTCATTTTGTGTAAAAGCTGCTTTTGAGTTTGACCTGAAAATGCTGGATATACCCTTCATGGTCAATACAGGAAATAAGTTTAATTTCCTAACAGACTACCTTTTCAGGCATTTCTGTATTTCTAAGTGCAAAGCTATAAATATAAAATACCCAGTTTTCAAGCTGTAATAGCGACCCTTGAAGTTGATGTATTTACAAAGTCAATCTGGTAATTACAGTAACTCCCATATGACGTGAACGCAGCTCTGGCGCGCTCCTCTGGGCGTCACTCCTAATGTGAAAGCCAGGTGATGATGCATTAACGTCATGTGCCATCACTTAGAGTCTGCGGTGGTCGGGAAGGTGAGGATGCAGGTGACACTGAAAGACGTTTAAAGAGAATAACTTTAACAGAAAAATGGTTGAAATTTAAATGATAAAAATTGTGAGTTTGGTAATTCAGCACTTTACAATTTACATCAGGACGTAGTGTGCTCTATATGTAGTGAGGCGGACATCGGGGGTGTGGAGGTCTTTTGTTTCTAACTGTAAACCTGATCTTTCTTTGACCTTAACTATAGTTCTCTTGCCCTGGCCTCAAATACACCACTGCTGCATGCTCAGAAATGTTGGAAATAAGAGAAATGCAGGGTTTTTCAGAATTGTCCAATACCAAAGTTCATATGTCATATTAGTGTTGGACAACACTAACATCCACATCCAACCCTGTCTGCCAGAAATGAGCTTTATATGCTAAGAACTTGCAACAGCAAATACATTTACATGCCAGCAACGTAGTGCCACCTGCATTACAGAAAGAAACCACGATCTTTCCCTAACCTTAACCAAAGTGCTTTTGTTAATCACATGCAGGACTCTGTGAACCCCCGGTCTCCGGGCTCCCCCTTTGTACGCTGCCAAAATCAATTAGTGGTATATAAATGTAATTTCACAGCATCACAGACACAATCAGAAAACTTTTCTGGAGGATGTTGAAAAGCATTCTGGGGGAAATCACATGAAATATTTGAGGCACATTGAAGGAAACTGTAGAAAAAATATAATCTAAACACTTAATACACAAAATAACTCGGCACAAGTTGATGATCTAAAATGCAGATTTTTTTTCTTTAACAACAACAGCCTAATCTCTAAATAACAGTATTTCGGTAGCCGTGGGGCCACAGTGGGGCCCTGTCGGGCCTCAGGAGTGAGGCCCTGTTCTTGGGAGCGACGCTGTCGATTTATTTGATCCCATAAGGTTCGTTGTTGTACACCTTAATCCACATGCACGCCTCCTCCCTCTTTCATTCAGGAGCTCTGATTGGATTACACCACAGCTCAGCCCGTGTGTGTGTGTGTGTGTGTGTGTGTGAGAGGGAGATTGCAAATAAGAGCATATGGAAGGATGGAGGGCGGGCGTACACAGAATGATGTGTGTGAGCTGTGTTCAGCTCCTTTCACACACATCCTTCATTTCCACGTCCTCTTTCTCTTCAGCTCCGCTCGTTAACAGCTTCATCTTCAGCAGGTGAAGATTTCATGAGAGCAGAATCATTTTGAAAGTCAAATGTTTTAAATCAAATATTGTCTTTTTAAATGACTTCCATGTTGTTGTTCTTTCAGGGTTAATTAAGCGCCCATCGACGTCCAGCTGGAGTCCAAAATAAAACTAGAGCTGCAGACGATTTAAATAAAAAATGCTACAGTGTCTTTCAACATAAAGACAATATTTTAGCACATTTATTAATGCCTGAAATACATCCATCCTTGTGTGTCCCTCCATACCAACTCTGAGCATTCAGTATGTAGCGTCTTCACATTTGCAAAGGGACAAAACGAGTTGGCATATTTAAAAAGAAAAGCTTGAATTTTGTGTTGTTGGTTGACACTATTGTCCCACAATGCAATGCACAAAGGACGTGGAGGAGCTGCAGCTGAAACATGTCAAAAAAAAAAAAAAAAAACAGAGAAATCCATCTTTGGAGAAACATCTTGCTGTGTCTTTATAAAGTTCTGACATTTCAGAGTTGCAGTTTGATTGATAATGAATTTTTCCTTTGTAAAGCACGTTGAGCTACATCTTAAAAACCCTTATTTACCTTTCACACATGAAACGCGGCTCAACGTGCTTTACAAAAGAACAAAAACAGGCAATTCAATGTATGTCGCTGCACAAAACACACTGTGTGAAATTAGCAGTTTGTTTTTGACTTTGGTCGGAAATTAAACTCAAAAGACTTTTCATCATTTCAAGTCTGAACTGCAGCAAAAATGACCAAAAACACAGCAGTAAAGAAAAAAATGATCAGATGCATTTCCCAGATAAAAGGGTACAAAATAAAACTACAGTATCAATTGTGGCTCTACTATTAAACCATTCTCTCTGCATCAGCTTATATACCACCGCAAAGGGGACTTGCCATTGGTTAGAGGTTATGCTTTATTTTAAAACGTCTCCTCTTGGTGTAAATCATGAGTGTGGATTTTAGATTTAAATCCACACAAAGCAAAGCGGAAATTTGAATAATGGCATTTTAAAAATCCCTTTTTGAGGGTGGCAATAAAACCTTTTTTCAATATTTCTGCTTAACATCAAATGGCTCCTTCCTAATGCCTCGCTGTCAGCAGTTTCCAAATTCTCTCAAATCTGATATATTTGCATGTTAGCATTAAACAAAAAGCTTCAGTTTGTAGATCGAAGCACAAAACGGAGAGTAAGAAGGTGGAAAACAAGAGATAAAGCCGATATTGTGTCCCAAAAGTTGTTTTGATGCGATTTAAACTCACCTACGTCTATAAAAGCAACTCATTGCAGACAGTTTTTGTTCTCAGAGTCGTGCTGTTTATCCAGTTTGGGAGTCCACAAAGTATTTTTTCAACAGAAAGCCTTCACATGGCTCGTACAGCTGAATTGCACGTGGTTGCCTAGCGATAAGATAAAAACCAAAGAAAAAGAACGACTGTGAAGCCCATAATGCAGCTTTTCTCTATGAAAATATAAGTGAATAGGTTGTCAAACGCATTGTTCTTTACAAAGCAATAAAACACAAAGTGCTCTACAGTCTGTGATTTCATTTGCATCAAATGTTAGACATTTTGGCTGTTTATACAAAACCCACATGATGCTGAGAGGCAACATGTTTCTGCGCTGAATGTTTCCTCAACACTGTCAGGCGGCTCTGGACTTAATAAAACCCTTTGCTGATGTGAGACTGCTACGGTTAAGGTTTGGTTAGCTTTACACACACAAAAGCAACTTAGTTAAGGTTATGGAAACCTCGTGGTCATCAGTGTTGACTGTCAGTAGGAAAAAGGAAGCAAACAGCGATCTCCCTTGTCAAAGTCAAACATCGTTACAGCTCAGTGACCCAAAATACGACTCAGACACCAGGCAGGTAAAGTTCAGGTCAATACCAGGCATGAAAGTAAGAGAGGACAAACCAGTTAGGGATCAGGCAGACAGAGGTGACGGCTGGGCGGAGAATAAACAGGAATAAATAGGAAATATATATACTGCAAGGTTAATGGGGAAGTGGGAGCAGGTGTGCAGATGGGCGGGAAAGGTCAGTGGTGTGTGGATGTTTCCTGACATGCAATACAATTACAGTAGTGCAGGTGTTTGTACCTTGACACCAGTGATAATGTTGGGCTATAATCTGTGAATTTAGGCCTGTGCTGCTGTTGCAGGCATCGCCAGCTGCTCTGCAATACAGCCTGCATTAAATGCCCAAAATGCAAGAACATAACTAGGACCCGAGGTCAAACCCACAAGGTCACTGCACCCGTTTTCTTTTATTCTGCTCCTTCCCTTCAAATCAGCGGACACACACAGGAAGGTCTTAAGTGACATTTCACTCCTGGAGTCATGGCAACCATTTTACTCTAAACCCCACCATTACCTCCTGAACACGTCAAGGCTGAGACACACAAAGGAAGGTGGACCTCCGAGAGAGTGTTACGCGCATTGTTCCTCCATGAGACCAGGACAGGTCAAGGCCGGCACAAACGCTCTCTGACCTCGGAGAGCTAATGGGCGCAGGGGGGTCGGATGCTGTGAATCAAACCCTCCAGATTAGACCTGTGGGGGCAGGAAGAGGAAGGAAGGGAAGTTGCAGCTCGTCACTTGACCTCTACATGTGTGACTGACTGTCCCTCTGGGAAAGAAGAAGGCAGAGGACGGGGCATCTTGATGGCCTCCTACAACCAGCTCCGGTCTTGTCCAGGACAATGAGCAATCAGGAGTAAGTGTTGGTGATTAGAGAGACACTCAGGGCAGACCTGGCCTCCACTGAACCTACTGAACCTTCACAATAACATCAGCCTTCAGCCTCAGACCAGGTCTAAATCTGAACCCCATCACCAGACAGAATCTTGATATTGGACGATTCTGTTAAAATCCTAAATTACATTCAATGCCAACTTATTTTTACTTCATTATTCGTTAAACATCCATGCACAGCAACCACAGTATGGTTAACTCATAAAATGCACACTACCTCCTGCACCGGCACTGAATGTTGGCACCAGATGTGAACTGTGTGCTGCAGAATCGTCTAATATGAATGTAATGTTCCTCGGGATACTGGGCAGCTTCCTCTCTTAGTTTTGGCATAAGCAAAACAGAGCTCAAGTGGATTAATCAGAAACGCCAGCGTCACGTTTTTCTGTAGAAAAGGAAAACAGAGCCGGACAGTCAGAGGTCGTATCGTGATCGATTATATAGATCGATATATAATATCCTGATGTGTGCTTTATATATGTACAGCATTCGACAGCATCTATCCTTAGGCCCTCTATTCAGATAAGGAAAAACTTCCCAGTACATTTATTCATATATTACCTTTCAAGAGCAGACATCACAGTGCTTCACAATAAAAGACAAAACATGACATCAAGCTAAAAATACAAAAAGAATATAATAACACGAAAACTACACAAATTAGTCCTGAGCTGCTTTTTAAATGTGTCCACAGAAGTTCAGGAGCCACAACCTCAAAAGCACAGTCTCCTTTTGTCTGGAGCGAGGAACAACCAACAAGCCCTGATCAGAGGACCTCAGAGTCCTACAGGTGCTGTAGGGCTGCAGGTGCACGAACACACGAGCCTCTGAAGGTGAATACAAGAATCCTGACGTGGATTCTGAATTTAATGGGAAGCCAGTGCAAAGAAATCAAAATTGGTGTCACATGAAACCTTTTGAAGGAGAGGGTCGGAAGCTCGGCAGCAGCGTTTAGGGCCACTTGTAAGCAATTCAGGGATGTCTGGCTGAGGCAGGTGAAAAGGGAATTGCAGTAGTCAAGACGGGAGGAAGTAAACGGGAGAATAATCCTCTCCATCTCAACTAGGGACACAATGTTCCTCAGCTGCTAGAAGCAGGAGAGAACCAAACAATTTACATGCTGGTCAAGACTCAAAGCCTGGTCCACAGAAACGCCTTGATTGTTGGATGGTGGAATTAACAGAAGAGGAAAGAGAGCCAAGGCTTTCTATTACCTCCGAGACAAAGCCAGCCGAGACAGAAATAAGAACTTCTGTTTTGTCAGCGTTTAGCTGTAGACAATTATCTGCTATCCAATTTTGTAGAACAGACAGTTTTGTGGAAAAATGCGATAGATAGTCGTGTGTAGAAATTAAACCAACTCGAAATCACAGCACTGACAATCAGGATGACCCTGACCCTCTCCACCATGAGACCTGCAAAGAGGACGGACTTCACAAACACACAAAAGGCAAAACTCCAGCACAACTTTCTGCCTCCTCTAACCTTCCCTGCGATCACTACAGCTGCTGTCTCTAACCGCTATTTATGTTTATTTTGTCAGACGGGTTCGCGATCGTAAAACCGTGATTTGTTTGACGTCTCAGCACAGCAGCGCAGGAGTCAAGGCCGGGGGACGCTTGAAATTAGCTAGATGGGACAAAGTGTCCTCCGACCACATCTGCAAGCAAACGTGTTTATAGCCGTTCAGAATGGACAAATGGGACAAATGAACGGACACTTTCAGAAGACATTCATAGTGTCTTTCTACCTGGAAAGTGACTGACGTAGTCGTGCAAAGACGTTGAAATCCTACTGTCACCCCTCCGAGCACACATCTGATGATCCAACAAGTCAGACCGACAGCTTTACTCTTGACCTGGTTTATGAGCCAAATTACTATTTTGTACGCGCTCAGTTTCAGTCAATGTCAACATACAGCAGGTGTTCACGAGGGGGTTGTAAATGGATGCACATCATTTTCACATGTAAACTGTTTCCAGGATTACTGGAGAGCCTTTCTGTCACATAAAGTTGATCATAGTTCATCACGGGATGTTAGAACTTTGCATTCAAATCTAGTCTAATGAAATTCTTTCAGGGTTAGCAGCTCTTTAAGGCTGCACGACCCTCTGACACACACACACGTATGCTCTGGGATACATTACTGCACTTATATGAAGAAATAATCCAAAAAAAAAGATGATGTTGACAGCAAATCAGCCATGGACATCTAGTCTAAGTAAGTAATATATTTCTCATCATGTACAGGAATCTAAAATAGCAGAAAAAAATGATTGAAAGTACATTTTCACATCAAAATAAGAAGCTAACTGCAAAACAGCTGCTCTGGTACGTCGTGCAAACATCCTCGACACTTTGTCTTTATGCTAATTAGGTTTTGCATTAAAAACAACAGCATAAGTGTAGGCTACAAAAATCTGAAAACAACACTGTTGTAATCAAAACCGCTTTAGTGTTGAAAGCAGATGCGGCGATTAGCATACGGTAACCGCGGCGTGCACAAAGACGTTCCCAGGCTTTGATGGTAAAACAGAGGACACCATTGATGCTGCTGTGAATGCGATGCACCCGTAATATGCTGCATATGTTTCTCATCCCGTTACAACTCTATGGGATTAAGCCTCCAAAGCCAGACACACACACACACACACACACAGATATACACGCATGCAAAGTCTACGGCCTTGCGATCTCAGGGTCCCCCTAATCATGTTCCTTCCATGGGTCCCCCTCTCTTCATTAAAACTCAGACAAGAAAAGGGGGTGCAGACAGGAGCAGGGTGGCAAAGAAAGGCTGCAGAGACAGAGTCCTCCAGCCTGTCTGGTTAGGAGTGTGGGAGCGTGTGTGTGACGGTGTGTGTTTTTGGAAGGGGGGGGGGGGGGGGGTGTATGGGAATTGACTTTGGTATTAAACGACCTGATTGAGAGACACCCGCCCACTCTTCTCCCCCGGTCGAGAGGACGGGAGTGGCGGTCGAGCGGCGACGCACCCACCACTACCACGGCAGCAATTTCCTGTCTGGGTGGCACAAAGGGGAGGTCAGAGGTCAAATAAGTGCAGTGAGATGGAGGTGCTTTCTCATGGTAATGCCGTCACAAACAACTCTGCATCATTCCAGGGCTGTTAGAGAAGGAGGCACCGGATGGAGGCATTTAGGAATATGATGGTAGGTAGCCGCTTTTACACGTTCAATATGTAGAAAATGTGCTTTCTGATTCAATCTGCAGATCTATCGGCTTGTTCTCCTGGAGTGTTTCACTTTAGTTTGATTCCTTCATTCAGGTGACTGTGACCAAACCAGACGGCCAATGAGCAGTAAGGAGCATAAATTAAAGGCATAAATGGAACATTTCAAAAAGGACTAAACCTCCGTTATGTGTTTTGCCGAGTTGTGCTCGTACATTATCCCAAATGTTTCTGACAATGTTCAAATCCAGAGAAACACGTCATTTTATTCAAGGCCGGACATTTAAAACATTTCATCGTCCGTGAGCTTGATGTTGCTGCCTGAGTCGCATCAGATAGATTTTCATAAGCAATAGTGGTTGTTTAACAATGAAGACAGCAACTCCCATGATGCCACGCTACTTCATGATGTCATCAAACTACGTCTTTTGTTATTGCTTTGATTGAGCGATGCCTAGCGGGAGAAGTGACATGACTGTGCGTTCAAATGTATATGTTTATGTTGTGTGCAAAGATTATATCTTAAACCAAACCGTTGCTTTTAGCTGCTGCGTGTCTCCATTAATTGGGATGTAAACGTAATTTCTCAGTTTGGTTTCTGTGACTATTCAAAAATGGCTACATGTGATGCTAATATGAGCCGAGCACAAAGAAGCAAAAAGGTCAGCTTTCTAACAACAGGAGGTGGTGGATCGCAGCCTTACACTCCTTCACACACACCCTTTTGTAGCTGGCTGAGAGGCAGCAAGCCTGCAGCACCTCCTTCCACTTTCTTCTGAAGGGCCAGAGAGGGAGGGAGGGAGGGAGAGGCCCCTCCACATGCAGACATGGAGCATTTTGTTTGCTGGCTGTCTGTCTTGCTGTCTGGGTTGAAGGAGGCAGCTCAGGCCTCAACACTGGAAAGTTCATTTGGGGTGTCTAAGATGTCGACCGGCCGGCAACATAAACTCCAAATACCTGAACACTCACTGTGACTCCAGGTGCGTTTGTTTCATGGCGTCTCCACCGGACGAAAGAGACACGAGCAGACGCGACTCAGATGTCTAAAGAAAGAGAGGAACTGGAGATCAATTCAAACATTTAAGATGTAGCGCCGAAAACAAATCGTGCGACACTGCTGATCAGGTGTAACGAGGGCAGTGGAAGTGTTGCTATGTTCTGAACACAGCTAAGATGGCCAACACGGCATGATGGATCACATTAGTCGCATTACGTGACACACGCTGACCTGAAGCAGATGGTTCCTCGTTTGACTTTGCAGTTTATCACAAGTTTGTAACTGTTGTTTCCTCCCACCATCCAAACAAACCAACAACCACAGCGCTCAGGTGAGTTATGTTGTGAGGGCCACCACCATAACTGTGCTATCGCCCCCTACTGGCCCGGGGTGCGAAAGCCAAAAACACAACATGCCAAAATCCCTCGAGGAAAAAAACATATCCATTTAATTTAGCTGGTTGAAGGGATTTGTCGTTGTCCCTCTGCGTCTCACTCTTTCCTGTTTGTATCTGATGAGAATAAAAGATTAATCTGCAAATAACTTCTCTTCCTGAGCTTAATACTCACTGACAGGCTGCATTTTTTATCTGCTTTTCTGAACACTTGATGTGATGAAAATGTTTCCCTCAAATCTTCTGCTGCACAGGAGCTGATTTTCTTTACACTTCCAGATGTTTGATTCACCGTCGATCTCTTTGGTTTGGAGTCTTTGATTGACTGTGTGGCAGCTGGGTGTGTGGAGGTCGACACAAAAGATAAAAAAAAGTGCAACAGAGCGCATGTTTGTTTAGAGTATTAATCAAATGCATGATCGTGACATCCTGTAGATGCATACCATGTAACCACAACGTCTGTGGTCCAATTCTGGACCTTTGTTGCACATCGTATCCCCCAAAATAACCCTAACCTACCTATGAATATCCAAATACACAGTATATGTATGTTCTACTTATACCATCCTACTACTGTAGGGTCCCCACCTGCTGCCAGGTTTTTAACCAAATTGAAAATGTGTTTCTCCTCCTTTAATATCATCATCCACAATTCACTCACGTCATAGTTTCAACATGGTAAGATAACATCTGGAATGCAGATTAGTTTTCAGTCCGAACAACGACCACAGCAGCGCTGTAGCTTGTTTAAACGACTAACACGCCTAAAGAGTGAATGAACAAAAATAATTCACAGCAAATAATATTTCATACATCAAACATTCCCACTTTTATCTCCACTGACACCTGTCAATCAAAGGAAGTCTAGTGGCCGTTAGTGGAACTGCATCTTGAGAGAATTTATCAGAGTGTTGCACCAATAATGTAAAGTAAATCTAGTGAGATTAGAAATGTTTGGTTTGAAATGTAGAGTCCATTCAGACTTTTTACATTTGATTCTATTTCTAGTTCAATTTAGAGTTTTCTTAGGAATGAGCTTGTGTTAATACTGGAATAATAATAATAATAATAATAATAATGATAATAATAATAATAATAATGTAAAAATGATGGTTTTGTTGACTCATCTTAAAACTATTTCCTTCAGAACTGTAACTATTTAGGACCTTTAATCGTTTCATATGACCAACACAAATCCTGATATTTTTCTCAAATATTTTCCCATAATTACCAATAGTGTGTGTGTGAGTGTGTGTGTGTGAGTGTGTGTGTGTGTGTGTGTGTGTGTGTGTGTGTGTGCTCAGTGGTGAGTTTATAGCGTATTCTTGTAATATTGCCATAGTAACCTGAAGTGTAGCCCTCCTCCACGTGCATGTTGCTGCTATCAGCTTCTCCTTTAATCAATTAAACCGCAGCGCGCGCGTGTGTGTGCAGTGTCACGTGTTCTGATTTCAGTTTAGGGCCTGAATGTGTTTCATGACAACAACAAGCAGAGGAATAAAATCTTCATGTTTAGTTTGACCTTTAAAATCTTCTTCTTCTTTATATTATTATTATTATTATTATTATTATTATTATTATTATTATTAGAGCATACAGTGTCGTGGATTGAAGCTCTTATATCCGGTGAGTCATTAGACTGCAGCAGAGACTCTGCTGCTGCTTTCACTTACACGTTTGCTTTAATTCCACATGTTGTGTGTTCAGTGGTTGTATTTTTAAAACAAGGAAAATTAATGATAATAATAATAATAATAATAACTAATAAATGAGTGCTCAGTGACAGCTCTCTTTCCTTTCTGTGGATTAATACTAAACACACGGCAGCCTGCAGGTTATGAGATTAAGCACTTTATTAATCAGGCAACAATTCGTTAACTTCATTATTTCACAATAACGAATTCTAACTAAGTATTAATACTGCAATATATTTTCAGCCTTTCAGAACCGCCGTCAGGACCAGATGTGCTTCGACCTGCAGGTGTCACAACATAAATTCCGGTTTATTAATACATTGAAAACCAAAAGTATTTACAAAACTTCATTTTTTTCGATTCCTGTAATCGTCGGCAAAGACGTTTCTTTGAGTTTCAGTTTTTAAAAATAGATTTCAGAATGAGGCATTTCATTAGATCATCGATACATGCTCGGCCTAAATAATCCGCAGGTTTAAAGTTGTAGGTTTGAAAATACGGATTTGGATTTAAAATAAAATGACAATAATGGCTTCAGTTTTATATTCAACCTTTCCAAACATGACCTCAGGATCAAATACTTTAACTTAATTAAATAAATTAGAAATCAGTAGCTGGAGCTCATTTTCTGTCTTTGCTCTCACAGATTTGGAAAGAAAACTTTTTTCTTATTTTCTTCTAAATAGTTTCAAGGTGCTTCTGCATTGACTGGCGGTGAGTACCATCTACTACTCAGTCAGTAAAACTTCTGTACTTTTTATAATACTTTTTTTAGCATGACAAAATATTTAAATGTTACATTAGATTATGGACTGGTTGGTCTTTGTTGTGTGAAGTTTCTTAAATCTTCAAAAATCATGAACAACGCATGACGCAATCCTGTAAATGTTCTTATATCTGATGATATAATCGTGATTAAAGCAAAAGTCAGCTATTAATGATTGTACATGGGGGGAGAGGCGTCCTAAACCTCCCTATATATTATAATAAAAGTGCTCTCAATCATCAAATGATGATAAAAGTGTGTAGAAATGATGAGTTTTAATTCTAAAAAAAAAGAAGCGGGCCTTCATTTGTGGCGGTGCCCGGGCAGGAGCTCTCCTCTGCGGGCCTCCCTCTCTCTCTCTCTCCCCCTGCCTCCCCCCCCCTCTCATGTCTGCTGAGGGGTGTCTAATCAGGGAAGACAAGCGGCTGACGGAATGACGATGCTTAATTGGCATGGAGTCGTGGGAACGCGTAAACAAACAGCTGCCATTTTCATTTTGCTTGTTTCCCCCTCGTCCCTCTTCCTCATGAATAAAGCCGCCGCGGAGAAGTGGAACAGCAACCTGGCAGCTGCAGGGAGGCTGAACTGAAGGAACGAAAAGGAGAAGAGGAGGAGGCCCGGATTGGAGATTAGCCTCACTTTAATCCGCCCTCCACCTCCTCCAGTGATGGGAGGAAAACACAGCTCGCAGATATACGGGCCTACCTCCTGAACAACAGAGAAATGTCCTCTTCACATAAAGGAGAACACATTTCCAAGATAAGCTGTGCATGTGATTATCCCTCTGCTATACAGGCAGGGATCTGATCTGCGAGGGGGGGGGATATCTCCAAGAGTCCTGTGTTACACAACATGCAGTGAAGCTGTGGGGATCTTATTGTTTTTGCCTCCTGTGGCATCATTAGTCCTATAATATAATATTCCTACAGTATGATATTGGGCCTGAGGGGAGGGGGGGGGGGGGGGCGACAACATTTAAGATGAAACTTACTTCTTTTTCTACTTGATTAAAAATTAAAATCTCACTTTGGCCTCAGACAGCTTCAATACACAGGGAATTAATTCATAAATAAAGAGCAAAAAGTGCACGTTTAAAACAAGTCCAGGGACTCTTCAGTCTCTGGACTTGTTAATGGATAAAGATCCATAAATTAGAAATAAGAGATTAAAATACCCAATTTATGTACATGACAGAAGTGTCCTCTCATGAAGGATAGAAGGGGGTGGGACAGTCCTACCACTGTAAGTAAGTCAGGAAAGACACAAGAGCAACAACATTGAATTTATTGAACAGAAATCAATCCAAAAAGCAAAACATCAGAACATGAACAGTGAGATATTATAAGTGAGTTTATTTTTAAAAACACATTTTATTTGAAGTGGATTCATTCAGACGACTTTACTTATCTGACCTGAGAGACTTTGACTTCTTATATATAGACAAGAAATCCAGAAACACCACGTATTGCCTGATTAGTACAAATTAATATGATTGATGAAGACTTAATATACGTTATTACATTCAAACGACCAAAACAAATCAGGATCCCTTTAACAGAATTTATTTTCAAATAGTGGACTTCTGATGAAAGACACAGACGCTGCTCTCCAGGAAACCCTTTATATCTGCTGTGGTGACGACACGCTGAGAAGATGCAGCCTGATTTGTTTGAAAGTTTCTAACGACCTGAATGTCATTTATGATATTTTTAATCTCATATGTTCCCTAATAATTCCTACCGGCCGTGTAGTTTTTATCAAACAAACAGGAGGAAATAGTGCATCTGTTGGGGACTATTTTCAGCGGTGGATTAATCCACGTGGTGCTCTGGTATAGGGCATTGAGTATTTGGGGCGGCAGGACGGTGCGTGTGTTCATGGTGACGAAGGAAGATGTCAGCCAGTGACACAGTGAGGCTCACTGATGTGTTTTTAATAGTTTCTGGACAACAATGGAGCTCTACGGCTCAGAGGAAGAAGAAATATCAGGCTGTGTCACACAACACATCACTTTTTGGATCAATTCACTTTTGGTTTTGTGGTTTTTCGTGGGATTTGTTGACTATAAGAAATTTAAAAAACGACAGAATATCACCGGATTTATCCTTTGAATTTCTGTATGTCAGCCATGGCCTTGCTGAGTTGCTGGTCCTGATGTGGACTTTATGAGAGTGAACAGAACACGTTCACATTTACAAATGAGTAGATGTTCTTCTGCAGTACTGGCCCTTTCTAGCATCAAGGTGAAGGCGATGCACATGTCTGTTTTATACTCTCAAAGGAGAAACATGCATTACTCATCTGAAGGCTGCTAACATGTTCCGCTTACTGACCAGCTATTGATAACTTCTTCCCATTCATTAGCTCCATTAGCAATACTATTAATTTCAGTGTGGGTTTTTCTTTTTTATCAGTTTCTTTTGGTGGAAATCCACTGTAATTTAATTAACCTTTATTGAGCTGTAAGTGTGTGTTTAAGTTAAAAGAATATTTTCAAAATCCCTTTGTGTCTTCATGCGGCAGCTGTACAGTTTTGACTGTAATTTAAGGCTGAAACATGTTACAGTTACTGTAGCATGAATCTTCTTATAGTCCCTCGCTGCCCTGATTGCATTCTTATTAGCATTTCATTTTCAGCATTTTAATCCCTGCATATGTTAAATCAGACCTCCACATACTGCTGAGCCGACATTAAGATTAAGCCCTGATTAGAAACGAGAATGGAAGAATTCTTTTGAAGTTGTCTTCTGATTGGCTCTCATGGCACAGCAAAACATATTTCTGAGAGCAGCTGAGGGGGGGGGGGGGGGGGGGCAGGGCACGTGTTCACGTACTGTATTTACAGAGCAAATCAATAAAGCTAGAGATCATCTTGGTCTAGATTTGACACTGAAAACTGATCAGCCAAAAAGGAGGTGAGAGGATGATCATTACTTATTCACTAAATACGATTTCACTCTTCATTTTCTACCTGCCCGGATGAATTCTGAGCGGCGACACGCACCTTCAGTCTTCAGTATTTGATTCTGTTGTTCAGCTTTGCTCCAAGTTCGTCTTGTCTTGTCTGTGGTGAGTAAACACCTGTCGCCCCGTTGATTCTATCCTCGTGTGGATGATTGAACCTTGAGGGCTCCAGAAAAATTAGGAACTTATGTTTGAATTTTAAAAAAATCAGCAACTGTAGCTGCTAGAAAATTAAGGCTAGGCTAACAATACCATGAAGTAAAAATACTCCTTTACAAGTAAAAGTCTGGCCTGCAAAAACTTCCAAAAAAAAGAACAGAAGTATTATGAAAACGTACTCGTACTAGTATAAAAAGTAAATGGCCCATGTTAGTGTTATATTGATATTATATAATAACTGATACATGAATGTTTAAGAAGCGTGTTAGTAGTGAGTCAGTGTGGAGTTTATAAGTTTATATACGTACATATATACAATGAAAACACTCAAGTGAAGTACAAGTACCCTAAAACTGTACTTGCGTACTTGTGAATGTCCTCAGTATCATTCCATCCATAAAGTGTTTCCAGCATTTCTACTTACGTATGTAATGTATTCATTGTGTGATGTGAAAAAATATCAACCGTTTCAGTAGAAATCCCAGACTGCATTGTTTTACTTTTGAAAGATATTTACTTTGCTTCATTTTTTGACAAAAACAATCAACAATTCTCACGTCAAGGTCTGTTGCTGTTCCGGAGCTTTCTTTTTATCCTGTTACACAATCCTCCTCAGCAGACAGGACGATATTCAAGTCTGCACTTTCAGTGAGCACCTTGTCCACGTTGGCTTTAAGGCTGAGACCGAAAGTTCAGTCTTGACCTTGAAAAACTAAAACAACACACAGGGTCCATCAGTAACTGTGATGGAGCTTTCTATCGTATCACATGGTCCTCCTCAGCAGATGGAGTTTGCCCAGTTGTCCTAAAATTGTAAACATTTTTCCTCATTTTCAGATATCCACACAAAGCTCCAGTGCTTCTAACCGTCTCACAAACCTCAGACTGCAGCTTTTCCACATACACATATTATCATCGTGACACACTTCACAAGCGACGGTGCAAAGTGATGACTGACTCTGATCTGAAATCTCCGTTTAGTGACGGCGTCAGAGTGCAGCACTGAGAGGCTGACGAAGTGACGGTAGCAGCTGAAGGCTGCGGTCGCATGTTGGGCAGAAACGCTGGCCGGTGTGTTCTGCAGTTCGCTGAATGTCCTTGAAGAAGCTTATTGGCGGACCAGAGAAATGTGTTTGAAATGGAGCCCAATAGACGAGCGACCCCCTCCTGCTTGAAGACAACGATAGGTGGGATGAACGCGGAGGGGCAGGGGGCTGGAAGGATTTAAGCATCTGAGGTACCTTTGATATGTGTCTTTGAACGAAGGGGTGTATTTTCCTTCTTTGTTTACCAGAGTGGTGTTATTGAGTAAGGCAGCGGCGAGGGGACACCTCTGCACAGCCACAAATTACATCATTTGCAGAGTTGTGTTGTATTTTCTGCTCATGAGGAGACGTGGTGGTGGTGGAGGTGGTGGAGGTGGTGGAGGTGGGAGGGAGTGGGAGAAGAAAGCAATACGGCCACAATTGGGCCAATGAAGCATATCACGCGCATTCACTTTGCATTTGCGACTTCCTTCAAGACTTTTCTTTCTTTGATTTCTTTGAGGCACTGCGGCACTCCTCACATGCTAATAATAGACTTGTCCATCAACTGTCCCCTCCCTTGGAGTTAATTGGCGCTGTGCAAAGGAAGCCAGCGTCGCTCTGAAGTCGGGCCGTCATTAGATCAGTGGATGCTGACCGTCCCCAGCTCGCATACACCCCTCTGATCTGCACACACTCCCCATCTCTTTTTCACCGCCCCACCTGCTCTCACAGCACGCCCCCCCCCCTCCTACAGAGTGGACCCTCCCATTCACCGTCCTGTGGTGTCTTCTCAGAAGGTCTTGAGAAGGCCGACCTGCCTCCTTTCACATCTACGCCTCAAACGCCGCTGTGATCTCACTTGGACTACATATGCCCCCCTCCCGCCCCCCCCCCCCACCCCTACATACACTACAAACGTCTTATCAGGTCATTTCTGTCTCTTATTGCGTTCTAAAAAGAAATAAATGAAATACTTCTGGAGTCAAGTGTCATTTTGCCTGAATCTTGTGCAGCAATCTGCCTTCAATCTCCCGTCTTCTTCAAAATAAAAGACGTGCCTCTCTGAATCAAGTTCATTTGTTCAAACAGACTGAAATTATCCGTAGAAGATGTTTTCACCTGTTCAAAATCAACAAACACCTACAAATTGTAACAATAACTGGATAACAAACAAGCCCGAGATAAGGACAAACTCCTCATTTTAAAAAAAGGCAATCAAAGAGACGTCTCCTCCCTTTTCGGACGTCCTTGTTCTACAAAAACACAGACTGCCAACAGGCTTCTGCTGGTGTCTGTGAGTGTTTGTTTATTTATCTATTTGTTTGTTTATTTGATAGGGACAGAGCACGTTAATGAACATCAGTATGATAATACAAGATGTAAACGTGCTGGAGTTAGCAAGAATGCTAATTTATAGCATGTTAAAGCTATGGATATTTTTGTGTGAAAGGAGAGAGCCGGAGCAGATTCAGAATCAAGAATGTCATTTAATAAATAATTTTGGTGCCTCGTGTGGGGTCTAAATTATTTTCAGATTCTTTCACACTCCAAAACCAACAACACATCCTGCTAACAAGAACTGTGTGTGTGTGTGTGTGTGTGTGTATCACAGCCTGATATATCTTCTTCCTCTGAGCTCCATTATTGTCCAAAAGTGAAGCACACCAGGTGACACGTTCCTTCATCACCATGAACACACACACAATGTGGCTGAAAACACTCCCAACAGATGCACCCTTTCCTTCTGTTTCCACCAGCTACTATATTTAGCCTCTCTAAAAGGTTTTTAGATATTTAAAGGGAAGTTGGAACTTTTTTTTATTGATTTTGACCTTTTCATTTGATATATTGACACTGACAAAAAATCACCAGCATTATCCTAATATGTGTCTGCTTGTGTTTGAAGTTAAGTGAATGTGTGTGTGCTCTACATCTTCAGTAAGGCGACACTAGTGTATAAAGCCACTTTATACACTTGCTGTTGATGAACTGACTGAGGACTCAGCAGAGAATCAACACATTATTCAAACTGATTTTTATAGAGCAACAGCTCAACAATTATCAGTGGAAAATATCTATAAGCTCAACCCTGAAATGATTATGTTAGCTCTCAAAGGCCTGCAGCAGCTGAACCCGGGCGTGCACACACACACACACACACACACACACACACACACACACACACACACACACACACGTGCATGCATGCAGCATTTCGTGTGCAAGAGAGAATAAATGTGTCCTTTTGGGAGTTTGTGTCTGTGTATGCACAGAGTTCAGAACACAAAACGCCGCCTCATGCCCTCTTTGTCCCCGCCCCCCCCCCCCCTCCTCTGCCCTGGCAGCTCTCCCATGATGCCCCTTCCCCCGGCTTCCTGCCTCTAATGGCCGGCTCTGTGTGCCATCTCGGGAAGCCTGACATCCCCTCCAGAGGCAGAGGGCCCGGCGTTAATGGAAGCCATTGATGGGCGAAGAAAGGCTCCTTTGTGGCGCCGGGGGCAGGCGTGGGCACCCGTTTGCTCACACACAGCTTCCCCTCCGCACACACTGGGCCCGCCGCTCAGAACTGAGTGCCAACAGCGGAGATCGAAAGACAGGGGCAGCAAAGTGCCCCCTTACCGGGGAAATGGCAGAGAGAGATGGGTAGAGCCGAGGGAGGGGGAGGGTTGGTGAGAAAGAGAAAGGGAGGGTGAAAACGACAGAGGGGTGAGTTGGCAAAGAGGGGGAAAGCAAAGAGGAAGGGATAGGTGGGGATAGGCCACAGCGAAAAGAAAGGCCGAGAAAGAGCAGGAGAGATTAACCGAATACGACAAATTCAATTGGCGCATAGGAGGAAGGAATAAAAAAAAGGACGTGAAGGAAATGGGGTACAAACCTTCCAAACACAGAGCGCCAGAGAAAAGACACCCGGGAGAAAAGGGAAACTGAGCAGGAAAAACAAAGAAACGGAGGTTGGGATCGCCCACGTCAATGAAGCTGGGTGGCCCTGGAGGATAAAAAAAACGGTGGCAGGGTGCTGGAGGTCTCCCTCTGCCACTGTACAGCCTGTCAGCCGCTCGCTGGCTCGCTCCCCTTTTGGTGATTTATAACACCTGAATTGTTCTCCTTTAACAGAGTTGTGAATGGGAGTAAAAGAGGGGAGCTGCCGGCGTGCCAAACAGTCCCGTCGTTATTGATAACCAAACAGATGTGTCCAGTTTGGAATGAACATCTGACGCTAAATCTGGGCTAACGGTTTTTGTTGTCAGGGAAATACTGTACGCTGGCAGCCGGGCGCTCAATGGAGATGCAGGGTTATTGTGTGTGATGTTGTTTTCATTCATTCGAAATAAAAAAGTCTGTTTCCTGGCGCCGTGCCTTCCAGGTGACGTCCCTTCTTCTCTTCGTTGTCGTCTGTGAAAAGGCTTCATCAGAAATCCAAAACATACCGTTGTGATTACATTCGTTTAATTACGCGTCAGGTTTGAATGCACATTCTGAGGCTTACGGGAGGAAAAAACAAAAGGAGCTGTTGTGCAGGTCTGAGCTTGCTCGACTCGGCGTCGCCACCTACTGGTTTGACATTCAAGCCGTCAGCCACCTCTCGTCTCCCTGCTGCGTAGCACACAGCCTCCTGCATTGTTCAGGCCGCTAATTCATCCCAGCAGCCTCTGCTGCTAATTTCCAACCACTGGCAGCGTGCCACAGCCGGAAGTTGCAGCAAGCAACGCCTGTATCCATGCGCCACCGTGGGAGAGCAGCAAGAAAGTAGTGCCATATTTGTCCCAGTATGTCATCTGTTTAACACGCCTGATTGGCTTTCACACCATAGTCTCCTAATTAATATGCGGCGGCCCCTCGCCCCGCCTCTCCTCGCCATGCCCTAAGACAAAAGCGTATTGTGTGAAAACCTCCTGTTTTAATTACGCTCAAAAGGGAGCCGTGTGAGGGTTTTCTGTGTGTGTGTGTGTGTGTGTGTGTGTGTGTTCGTGCTGCATTTATGAATGCATGAGCAATGACAGTGTGTGTGTGTGTGTGTGTGTGTGTGTGTGTGTGTGTGTGTGTGTGTGAGAGCCCTGTACGCAAACGTACGATATGTGCACTGAGGGAATCATAAAACAAGCACATTCATCGTCATGTCATCCTGCACGTATGCTCCAGTGTGTGTGTGTGTGTGTGTGTGTGTGTGTGTGTGTGTGTGTGTGTGTGTGTGTGTGTGTGTGAGTCCTAAAACAAGAAGGATTGCCAGGCCATTGCTGGGGGAGGAGCTGCTGCTGTCCTATCCCACCGGAGAGAGAAAAAAGTGTTGTTGCTTGTTGCCTTTATGCAAATTGGCATCCGATAAAGTTTTTTTTGGGAGAGCCACAAAGAGGGTTTGTGATGGGAGCGCTGGGCAGAATGGGAGAGGTTAGGAGGGGTTATGGGGAAAAGACAGGGACAAAATTCCCATCGGCGTACCCAGAGCCATCATGCTACATTCCTCTTTCTCCTGTTTTTTCTCTTTCCTCTTCCCTCTTTTCATCCCCCTCTTCCTCACATCCATGACCCGGTTATTAATTTGGTAGAGATTAGTCGCTTGTTAATTAACGCATGCCCCCCATCTTTTCCTCTCGCTGTCCCTTTCTCTTTCGATTGTATCGGATTCTGGGTATTTTTTTCCTCGGTCTTTTATCAGTAGCCTTCTTTTCTGTCTTCCTCGCTGATGAGAATGAGGTAATGTGCAGAGTGAGGGGAGTAAGAGAAGAGGATTGGGTGGCTCCCCCCTCGATTCCCTCAGGGACCTTTTCAAACGCAGATCGTGAGAGCTTGAACGACTGAATATGACGGTCTGAACAGCTGAATTAATTCATAATTTTAAGTCATAAGCGCAGTCAAGATCTGGATTCAGCACCGTTAGATCTCCTCCAAACAACCACGGACTGATTTCAGGGCAGTCGAGACCTCATAGTTTCACACAGAGCAAGTTTCAATCCCTTTAACTCCTTTTGCAGGACTGGAAATGATTGCCGCCTCTACGCACGTCTGATCTGTCTTTGTTATTCGTTAGCTTTATGGTTTATGAAGTGGAGTTGAGGGAAGACTCATCTAATATGAAGACATACGATGCAGTGAGGCTCAATAACTCCAGTCTCAGCGCTGCTGAGTGGATTCAAATGACGGTGTGATCTGCTGGAAGAAGATTCCACTTTGATATCAGAGCGAAGAGGGAGGGGAAGGTAATACTATGTCAGGAAGAGTCCAGGGGGGGTTATGAGCAACCATTTCTGACATGAATCTGGCTCTTCACTATATGCTTTTCTGCAAATCTGCTGCTTCCAGCGTCCTCTTAAAAATGGTGATTATGTGTTGACATGATCGTATGAAGACTGCGCGAGTCTGTTTGTGAGAAGTTTAGCTAATGCTTGGCTTTATGTAGATAAGACAGCTTCTGAAAGGAAGTCTCTCCCAGTGGCACAAACCTAAACCCAGATCCCTGGATGATGAAGGTGAATGTCTCGTCCAACATCCCAGCCCCTAACTTCCACATCACGTCAAAGTGCGTCCTGTTTCTGGTCATACGTCTTCCACCTGCTGTCGTCCTTTTTACATGAGAGTAAACAGTAAAGGTAAAGATGCTGTTGTCAGTGGAGCTATACGGCTTTTGAAAGCCACTTTCAGAGCAACTGAAAAGTGAATACAAACATTATTTATCTTATAATGCTTATCAGCTACGTTATGTTTGATATTTTACACCAGTGTTCAGCAGTTCACTGTCTATCTTAACAGTTTCAAGTCCTAAATGTTCAAGTATTCAGTGTTTTCCTAAATGTGGCTGTCGTCAGGTTTTAATTGTAATGAGGGTTTAATTTCAGTGTTAGAAACTCATCCAGGCGAGGTGATCCACCACATACTCTCTGCCGTTATTGGCTTCATGTGAAGAATTAATTTACAACAAAACAATACTGGTACATCAATAAATGAAATGCACAAAGATAAAATGATGCATGTCGTCTCCGTGTGAGACGGGAAGATTCACGCCGTCTTCTCTCTCTGAGCGCTCCTGCGTTCTGCCAGCTAGCCTAGCGTGACTTCCTAGCTACTCCCCTGCGTTCATAGCACCGACTCGGGCCCCCGGTGAGGCCCTGCTGAGCCACATGCTCCCTCAATGGGCTCACTCAATTAACAGGCCATGAAGCCCCCGACCTCTGCCGACCTCCACCGACCCCCTTGAGTCACGCACCTCCACAATGCCTGGAGCTCCGCGGCATGCGTGTGGTGGAAGTGGCTGGTTTGGAGGAGTAGGCGGGCGGGCGGGCGGGTTGGTGGGGGGATTCGGGTTGGAGGTGAGGGTGTGAGGGGACGGGCGGGGGTGAGGGGGGGTGGGGGTGTTCGGTCAGCGCTCTTTTGTTCCGGTGGTGTCCAGCTTGCCCCCCTTCACCCCTGGTGTCTTTCATAAGGAGTGTGTAATAACTGCCTTTGTTGGTTTTTCCTCTTGTAATGGGTCCGGGGGGAGGCCTTGTTAGTGCGCGGGGTGCTAAGCCAGGGGACCTTGCAGGATCTCTGGGATTAGAGGCTGCCCCATTCTGCCCTAAATGTGATTCTTCCCTGTCACAATGGTCATTCAGCCAGTGGATGAATATGATTCCTTTAGATCTTCCTAATTGCAAAGCTTTTTTTGTTCTATCTAAGGGTCTTAAATTTGGGTTTGCTTAGTCATCGAAGGCAGAATTAAAGGCCCAGTATGCAGTTTGAGGAAGGATAAAGAGAAGTGTGAATTACAGAGAGGCACATCAGTGATATAATGACCTCAAGGAAGTAAAGTAATAGAGACCCTCAGAATGAAAGTCTGAGGAAAGCTGCTTATTAATGAAGAAACTTGACTTAATGTGTCTTTGGATTTGTGATAAGATTTTGGATGTTTTTATCCCGAATCTTAAAGGCTTTAATTTAAGCAAAACATGCATCCTGGTGTTAAAAGGACAAACAACACATTTTTGCCCCTAATTTGGTAACAAATGATTATATTTTTTATAATAGATAGCATAAATATTATTGGGCTTATCACATTTTTTCCATTTCAATTGACCCTCCCCTTGACTTATAAAATAGACTACAACACCCTCCTTCCTAAAATCTCAAAATACAACAGTGTTGACTCGACTCAACTCGTTTAATCTTTTAAACTTAAAGTGCCAAAATATGTAAATGGGGCAATAATTTGTCAGCTCTTTGCAGCTGAAGGGAAGGTGAAATGAAAGGACAATAAAGATAAAGACCCTCCCCTGCCTCTCCTGTTGCAAAAAGAAAAAACACACAACCCTCCCCCTTTTTTTTTTTTACACCCCCTCCTCCCCTAATAATTTTCATAAAGTCCCTAAGGCTAATTGGGTAACAGCATCAACAAAGTAAAAATCAAACTTAACCATGAGCACAAATACACAAATTATGTAAATGTGATGAAATCCAAAACCTCCTAAAAATGATCAACACATCTCTAAATATAATTAAATATAATTTGGGGCAATACAGTATTTGTTCAACAAGTCGTAAGTTGTGTTCAGGATCTTTTAATATGTTGTTATCCACATTGGTCTGCGCTGGACATGAGGGGAGGTCGCACTCTGCTTTCACACGCAGGATTTGTCGACCGCAGACGAGCGTTGAAAGAGGCGAACATTTGAGGGCCCGAAATGAACACTGCCACTACTTTTGTCAATTTGGCATTCACACGGCTAGCCATTTTTCAGGGAGGAAATTCAAGTGAAGCACTCCCAAGTACTTGTGGAGCACTGAAGGCAATTTCCCCTCAGTCAAGTGGCTGAAACGCTCTCCAACTGAACAACTTCCTGCATTTAGTCAGCATCCCCCACTGACACCCCTGCTCCATCATCACCCTGCTTAGCTGGCATCAGTCACAACCTCTCAGCGGGTCGCTGCTCCTTCCAGAATAGTGACGAGGGGCCAGCGACCAGCTCTGTCTCTAGAATCTGGACCTGAACGAAGAACACAGCCCTGAAAATCACAGCCGGAGCCCCAAAATGTGGTTTGAAGTTTTGTTTTTTCATGTTTCCTGTAGCTGCTACCTGCAACATTTCCATATATTCCAGTGATGATGATTCAGAGTTGGCAAGTGTTGATTGGAGAGCCGATACGGCTTTTTTGGGGTGACTGTTCAAAACTACGACTGTTAAATTAACTCTGATGAGTGTGCACTTCCAGGTGCGCCGCCAAAGTGTTGATATTTATACTCTGAATGCAATTTACACTGAGAATGTTTCTGTGAAGGATCTCGGCAAAAACATGAGCACATGGAATAATTATGCAATCAAAAGATTATCACTGTGTCTTCTGTAAAAAGGAAGTTGTAAAGTTGCAAAGTATATTTTCAGCACATAAAGTTTGGTACTCTATAGTGGGATTCTTACAATTTACTCCACTACATTTACGTACATATTATCTCCACATTTACTGCTACAAAAACAACATTTTGATATAATATCCCACAAAAAGTGATGGCCCTATTTTTTGCAACAAATACTAGGAATTTTGTGAATGTCACCACATCTATTTCATGAACTTAAGGGTAATAATTCAGTCCTCATGGACCACATTATCTCCACATATAGCGATGACACATGCGAGTATGAATCTTATCAGGCTCTGACGTCGTGTCAGCGTGTCAGATCCCCACGGTGGTTTTAGCCTCGGTCCATCGCGGCCTCCGCAGGGCTGTGAGCAGGCTGAGGGCTCCCACAGGGGACCAGGAGATCCTCAGGGAGCCTATTAACCCATTATGTTCACCTCCAGAGCAGCGTTACGGACAACAATCACATACAAGCTGCAGGCTGAGCCACAGGAGGCTACAGCTGCTGAGAACAACCCTGTGTAGCCCGAGGCGCTGATCAGCATCGTTCTCATGTGGTGCCTCGCATGTCGAGAAGTAAGGTGGCGAGGTCAAGAGCGTAATATGGCCTCTTGGATTTAGATGTGATGTTCCATTGAAGGAAAGTGGGAAATGATATGTAATTACAGTGTAATCAAGCAGAATTATAGCCAGGATTTTACAACGAGGGTCATTTTCAGGTTTGTCTGGTTTGATAAAAAAAACTTTATGACTGCTGTCATTTCTAGACATATTCCTGAAGTTAAAGGGCTTCATTCTTTTAATGTAAATGTGAACAAGTTGTGGAAGCAGGCCCTTAAAAACAAGTTTATGTTGAAGTACTGTATATTAGACGCTTTGAAGTATCAGGGTGAAATATAACAAAAGATATGAAGCCTGAATTTCAGAATAAAATTTGATGCAGTGATCAATATACCAGCAAATCATTCCCACATCTAATTTCCCAGAAAACTAAAAGTCATGTTCCCAAAATAAAGAGACATGACCTCAGTGTGTTCGATCTCCCGCCCTGTAATCAGGTGAAAAACACTCTTCTTTGTTTTCTGGAGATACTTTCAATAACAGACTTTACGGTAAAACCTACACCAATAAGGATTTGATTTGCTCTCCGTCATATACAGTAATCTTATTCTAAAAGCTCTTTCCTGAATTAGTTCTGCGGCCTTTAATTAGATGTTATTATGCAGCTATTATAGCAGCTCACTACAGAATATATGTTAAACAATGAAAATTAAAACAATTAACGTTTCATCTAATATAATGATAGCTGTGGTACAGACTTCAAGACCACAAAAAGGTTTCTGTCTTTATTTTTTAGGGCCTTCAACATACTGCAGGTATGATGCCAAACAAGCACATCTCCGGAAGACATATTAGACAAAAGAATAATTACCATAATCATGATTATTTTTCTCTGCATTTTAATTAGCCCTATGAAGCTCAATTAAGCTCTTCAGTACGAGCGTCTATTCAGTAAACAGCTGTCCACCTGTCTTCTCGTTCCTGGGAAAAGGCTGCGGCGCCTGTTCACGCCGAGGTACCATCACCAAATCGGGTAAGGGGGGGGGGGTCAAACGAGGCCCCTGCAGCCTGCAAGGGGCCCTCAGTATGAGGGGCGATTAATGCCATAGAGAGGCAGGCAGGCAAACAGGAAGGACATCATTAAGCTATGCTAATACCGAAGTTAAAGCAAGACATTAAAAGAAAACCGACTGAAATAAATAATCCAAGATGAGAATTGAAACATGTTTAATAATGAATATAGGCATGATTTCATTTGTTCAAAGTGATGTGAAAAATCACATATTGGCAACATTATACAGGATTAAGAATGCTTTCAGACACACAGTGATTCCTAATGATTGCGGAGAATAGCGTTTGACTTTAGTGAAGACAGAGCTGCGCTGATGACCGTTAACGTATCGATGATATCAAATCCGACCTGTTGGCAGGCTCTTCGTTGTTAAGGCATGATTTCTATCTTCCAAGTGGATGAAGGTTTAAAGAACTAATCAACTTTCACTGAATGAAGAAGTGGAAAATAGTCCTGAATGATGCTTGTCACTACAGGTCTTAGCTTGGCATCACATACTGTATATTGTACATGTCAGGAATGCCATCTCTTGACATGTACTATACTTTTTCTAGGATCCTATTTTACACAATTTGAAATCATTTTTCAACACAGCAGATTTCTGTGTATCATCAGCGTCATTGTTCCAGGGATATAAGAACCATGTTGGTGGGACATCCTGAGCCTTAAGGTATAAGAAACAAACAAAAAACAAAAGTAGTTTTCATGGATATTTGTCACTCCTGCTTATTTTCTCTTTTTTTTGGGGGGGGGGATTAATATGTTTTGAGTTTTGTGTTTGTATTTTGGTGAATCTGCACCATGAAAAGTCACACTGCAGAAACCGCAGTAGCTGCAGTAGCTGCAGTAGCAGTCCCTGGTGTGCACTGTAACCATGGAAACAGACAACATCACTTTTGAAGACCGATGATTGTGGGACAAGATTTGAAATTAGAACATTTCTATATGATTTACCGCGAGCGGACCTCGACGGACAAATGAGTGATTCCAGCAGAATATCTGTGACGTTGGTCATTCGCTCGCTGGGTGACAACCTGTGAGGAGGTTGGTGACGGGATGATGAGAGGTGATGATGATGATGTGTCAGTAACAATCCTTCTGAGCATAAAGTTTCTTCCTCGTGTTCACATTGAATCTTATCTGCCAACGTAAGACGCAGGGATCATGAGTCCCTGGAGGAGGTTTTCTAGATCCATTCAAATGAATGGTTAGTTGTTGATGATGATGCTTCCTCCTCCTCTTTCTCCTCCTGGCATTAATCACCCCTCATACTCAGGCCCTGAGGAGGCCATATCTAACAAGGACACACACTTTCTTCGGCTGTTTGATCCCCGAAAGTGAAACTGTGTAAATGATGTGGTGAGAGACAAACCCCATCTGGATTGGAGGCATTAACCCCTTCCGCCGTGATTGCTACACAGTCATTAAGCCTTCAAGGAAAAAAAAGGACTAATGATGACTGGCCTTCATCATAACAAGCAGAGACTTGATTGCACAGCCACTTGCACTCTCTCCCACATTTTACAAAATGACTGAATAATTATAATATTCTAAACAGTAACAGACTTCCAAGGGGGGAAAAAAACATGCATTTCCTGAAAATGTCTTATTTACTTATATGTTTCATTTGCCCCTCATTATAAGAGAATATATACAGTTTCATATTACATATTAAATGAGACCCAACACACTTGAACAATTTATTTTGTCAAAAACTAATCCAATATTGTGTTTTAAAATACCTTCAGTTCACATAACATTGTTTCAAACAGTGAATGCAGCTATCATCGTCTTCCAAATCAACTTAGGCCAAACTGACATACATTTAATATAAAGGTACACAACTGAACCAACAGTGACATTTCTATTCTAACTAATCATATACACTTTAATATGATAAAAAAAAAAATCCCAAACCTAAAGTATTAGGAGATAATACATACATAAAAAAACATCACTGTGCCTCTGCATTGTTTTGCATGAAAATCCTTTATTTAAAATAAAGAAAATAGTAAAAACATAATTGTTTCGCTTTGAAAATGTCACAAATTTTTACATTTTATAAGACTCAGTTGGCCGTTTCTATTGAATGGAGGTTTCTGGCTCTGAAGGAGTCTGTTTGTCTTTGGTTTGAACAGGCTGCTGAAATGAAATCCTGTAACCGTGTCTTGGCCTGGTTTAGGGGACAATTAGACAGCATCTTTCATCAAATAGACACATCATTTCCCAATGCAGTCTTTTCACAGGCCTGCGGCAGCGAGCGGCTCTACATCGACCTCTAGTGGTCAAAGATGTCACTAACAAATAAAAGGGAGTTCATTTTTGAGTTTTTACACGTAAAAAAAGACATTTGGCAGTTGACATGAGCACGATGCAGGTACATTTTTTATTCTTTACAACCTACAGGGTGTAATACTCAAGTGCTAGGATGTTAAACCTCAGTGTGTGTGTGTGTGTGTGTGTGTGTGTGTGTGCGTCTAACTGTTGAGCTTCTCAGACTCTTCCGTCCTCACAGTGGTCAACTGGCCCTCATGACCCTCCTCGTCTCCAGGCACCTGAGACAGAGAGAAAGAAAGAATGAGATAATTGAGTTTTTAGACTTCTATGACCTCGTCTGGTCTCAAACATCCCTCCATCTTCCAGACTAAATACAGTCTAATTGTCGCTTTTCAAGGTGCACGTTAGAAGCCACTTCCTGCTTTTATGTCATTAATTTTCCCGTGGTGTTACGTCTCTAAATGTCAACGTCCCCCAGGTCTCTCTGAAGAGCTGCGTGTAGCGTGCATTTGTCTTTCGTTCCCCTTTCAGATATTTATCAAAAAGAAAAAAATTGGAGTTAAGGGTGGAAAACAGCAGCACCGAATTACTTATTATTTGATGTCATTAATTCAAGCAGAGGACAGAGAATCAATCAAATCTTAATAAGAGACAATGGAACAAAAAACACTCCAAGGGGTTATGAAAATATCTGCTCAGTGCACCTAGAAGTACATTTTATTTTTATCTGCATCTTTAAGGTCTAAAAATTAGGTCCATACTGCATTCATGAATCAACAGATTTAATTTAATGTTGAGCAATGTTATTAATTTAGTAATAAAAAAAACTCTTTTTAGTGAAATGATCAAGTAAACCACAAAAAAGAGGCATACATCTGCATGTAATTCTGCAACATTTACATGATACTACATATAGTAACATGTGCACTTATATACCTGAACTCAAATGCACATAAAACAAAAGCAGACATGTTGCATTGTGGGAGAAATCTAAATGACGTCAGCCCAAAGTGAAAAGGCCTGACATCATCCAGGAGGGACTCTGTAATCCACCTGGCTGATGCCATCGTGTGCATTTGCGCCACCTGGTGGTCAGACAGCAGAACTGTCTCATCTGACAGAGATCAGCAGCCTCACAGTCTGTCAGCGCGACGTCGCCATCATGTGGTGGCAAAGATTTAATGCTACACTCTTCTACACCTGGAACATCTAATACCTTTAAGAAAATACTTCATCTTTGTGGTGTTTACTCACAAAGATCACTGTTGGTGCTAATTATAGGGAACATTTTATTCCAAATTCTATTCAAACCCAAGTAAATATTTACTTATTATTGGAAGCCTATTGTCTATTTATTATGTGCTCGCCTTTAGACAAATGTCACATTTTTGCATGCTCAGCTGACCTTCTGTGCTCTGGCTGACAGACTCGGAGACTATGTTTGCAGTTAAATGACACTGATTAATTGGAAGTGTGCTAACCGAACACTGTCTCTATTTTCCCCGTAATCAGGACCGAATAACATCATTTCTTCCATGAAGCGGCTTGAATATGAGTAGGAAGTGATTCAGAAACTAAAATACGTCCTCACCTCCCAGTAGATGCTGTCCTCAAAGCAGATGGTGTCAGGAGGAGCGCCGAAGACAGGCAGCTTCAAAACGAAACCTAAAACAAAGAAAAGACACCTTGTCATTTGTATGTACATTAAGGACAATCAGAAACGCTCATGCAATATTAGTCTCTTTGGTAAAAGTACATGTATGTGTCATTAAAACAGCTGAAATGTGCCTTATAAATAAAATGGTCTTGGCTTTCTTTTCAAACCCACACACTCCGTAAGTGAGGACATTTATCGGTTGTTATGCTGGAGATGTTTCTGACCTGTCATGACCTCTGTTTTCAGGATGTACAGTGAAGACTTTGCTAATAAGAGAAGTTACTTCCAAAACACAGTTAAGGGAGTTCTGAAAGACAGAAATCCTGCCAGCTGAGGAAGTTCAGTCTCTGGTGTTTATCATTAACCCAAGCAGCACCTGCATGGTCATTACTGTGCATGATAGGGCAGTCAAAATCTTACTTCCCCCCCCTTTAATGAGTCTTCCCAGCAAGTGCTGATTTGTCTAGAAGTTAATTACAGGATACATTTGTTTGAAAGTGAGTTTTTGAGTTGTCTGAGTATCTCATGATCTGCTTCACACCCTTTATTGAGACGCTGTTCAAACAAATGTTATCACTGCTTATTGTGTTGTTTTGACTCTGTGTCGTGAGTGCTTCATCAGAATAACTGAGCAGGACGTGACACCTACCGACAATAAGTCCTCCCAGCAGGGCGATGCCGAGGGTGACAGCCAGGGAAATGGCCTGACGGCCGCCCTGCACGGACGCCGTAACATCTCCGCTTGCCACGTCAGGGAACACGTCTGTCATACTGAAACACAACAGCAAGTCCACTGAGGTTTTAACGCTGCTGGATCACAACATATGGACAGGGAACAGTCTCTGTGACACTGAGCTAGGAATGCTTCAACTAACGGACATCAGTACAGCAAACAGACTTTACACATCACTAATAACTCAGGTCTTTCTGCAGGTCTTTGCGTGCTGACTTTGCACCGAATAAAGAATGTGAGAGCAGCCTGAAGAAAGCTGAGATCTGTCAGTGTAGTCAAAGTGATGTTATCTGTAAGCAAACACACTCCTGCAGGCTAGCCCACACACACATTATCTTATTCAAACTGAAAAATGTGGAAGTTCAGGACAAACCACTGCTGGTGTTTTTTGGCCTCTCAGCTGAAAACAGTCGAGTTCAGGCTTGTTGAAGTCACTTTACGTGTATCTGATGCTAATATCTCTTGTAATCCTTATTAGCAAATACATGCAGTGTGTAAGAGGACACTGAGTCTCTGTCTCTGTCTCTGACTCTGTCTTTGTGGCAAAAACAGCACAAACTAAATGTTTACCCGTCTCCATAAACGTCCGAGGTTGCCACGGCAGCAGTCACGGCTCCCACAATAGCGCCCAAGACGCCGGGCATGCCGTGCAGGTTGTGAACCCCACAGGTGTCTTGGATCTTCAGCTTCTCCTCCAGGATGGGCTGAAAGGAGGAAAAGAAGGATGCTGATCATGTGGCTGTTTGTGTTGTGGAGGAAACTGCAGGAGAACATCACGGTCTAAAATACATTTATCTCTTTTCTTCAGCTCTCCACTCTTCACTGACTCTCTCATAAAATACAAAAGGCTGAATCATCCTTACTGAGAGGTACTTGAAGCCCAGAACAGAGATGATGCCGGCCAAGAAACCAACAATCATGGAGCCGTAAGGCGTCAGCATCATTTCACCGGCTGTTCCCGCTGCGACTCCACCGGCCAGGGCAGCGTTTTGAATGTGGACCTAAAGAGGAGAAAAGGGGTGAGACAGTTTTAATGGATAGTATTTAAGCATTTTGCAGATGAAGAGGAGGTTTTAATGCAGTGCAATTAATCCTGAAAGTCACTGTCCTGCCCTGCACTCCACCTATAAGTGCTATTGGGCTATTGGGAAACCACAAAACAGCAGCATTTAAGAGACAAACGAGATCACTGACACATTCAGTCTTGCTGCACATGAGTTGAAAGATTCAAGTGTGTTGCACTTCAAAATCACAGGTGGGCGTGGTCAGGTGGGTCAGGTGCAACAAAGCACACTCGACGTGATGTAGGCAGGAATATTAGATTAATATTAGAGTGTAGTTACTCCTTCAGCCTCAGCAGGCGATGCCAAAGACCCAGAGATAATGGACAGAGACAAGAGAGAAAGAAGCCGTGCTCAGTTAGCTAAGCTGACCTGCTATTGCAATATATTAAGGGAAATGATTACATGCAGAGAATAACTTCTATAAGATCTATTCTGTGCTCAACACATTGATGTCTCTTATTGAACCTGGGTGTTAAAAAGTGCCACAATTTCAGAAGCTACTGTCAAATTAAATTACATATTTTCATACAATAATAATTCCTCTACACAATATAATGTCCCAGCATGCACAAATACGATCACATAAAGTTCAAATCAACAGTAGACTATAAGGGGGGGTGCAGCATGCAGAAGAGGCACACAGTCACATCTTTTTGGGAAAGGTCATCTTGTTAAAAAATCTGACTTGCACTTTACTATGTACTAAACTATGAAAGTCAAATCTTTTATTTTCCTGCTTTTGGACTCTAAAATCTCTAAATCTGCAGAAATCAGAGAGGAAACATAAATGGGTCTGCACATCTGCAGAGGGAGCATCTGAGCAGCAGGACGTTTCAAACAGAGGTTTGATCACTATCAGCTCAGGAATGTCCCGTCTTGATCTCAGGATGATTTACTGTTGACAGCTGAGCGCGACAGCGACCATACAGAGTTTAACTCACATGTTTCTTCAGGTGACACATTCATCAGCTTTTATCTTTTGAGTGACTCAGTCATGAGTTTTGAAATCTGATAAACCAAACGTTGTGGTTCTTGTCTTTACTTGAGCACTTCTGTGTCAGCAAGAGAGAATTTATTACACCTTTCTGGGCTTTGCTGTGTTCATTTTGACTGTGAACTAGAAGCCGTCGTCTTCTGTTTATACAGCTGTGAAACTGAAGAGCATTTTGACTCAATCGTTTCTCAAAGTTACAAACTCAAATTCATGAGAAATTATTCCTTTTTGTTCTTGATTTGATTCGATTTCGGAAACCACAGTTCAACTCAGCAACGGCCGTCTTGCGTCCTCACCATGTCCAGCTTGCCGTCGTGTGCTGTGAGGGCGGACATGCCGTAGGTGGACAGAGTGCAGGCCGCCAGGGAGTAGTAGGTGTTCATGGCCGTGCGGTGCTGGTCGTCTCCATGAGCTGTGATGGCGGAGTTGAAGCTGGGCCAGAACATCCACAGGTAGATGGTACCTGAAGAGCACAACCATTAGGACAAACAATAAAGCTGCACAAATGACAGTTCCAAATGGCAGTGAAGTGCAACAGTAAACGGACTGCAACACGCTCATGTTTACCAGCCAGTCTCTGACAGTTTATGCCTGCAGGAAAACCAAAAGGATGAGGATCTATTATGGGGAAGTCCAGCTGTCTCTGAAAGGAGCACATGCTGCTGTTCAATGAGTAAACCTGTGTTAAAAGGGGATGGGATACACGTCTTTGTTTACTTGCGTTTGGTATCAGAGGTGATACAAAGTCAAGTCAGAGTCCTAAACGAGTCACTATGTGGACTGTAATGACATTTTTGAATTAAACAGAGAAACATTTGGCGTAGTAAATTTACAAAAATAATGAATGCTTTTTACTGACAAACGCACCTTTCCCTCCAGCTGGCACGTGATTGGCTGCTGATGGATTTATTCAAAGTATATATAAGTATATTGGTGTTAAAGTCTTTTTTTGATTTTGTCAAGTCATCAGAGTCATGAGACAAGTCTGACTTGAGGCCAAGTCATTTGACTGCAGGCGCGTATGTGCATCCTGAACATGAGACCTCACGTTTACATAAGTATTTAAGGAAAATAAAATATGTCCAACTGAATTTAACTGAATGTACAGTATGGAGGAAAAGCATTGCTGCACTGATCTCTAAGAGTTTGAAGGTTTGAGTATATCGCCCCTGACGACACCCGTCTGTGATGTCACTTTGTAAAGTAGTGCGTTGTGAATTTTTGCATGTTGCAACCATTAGATGGCGGGACAAGCAGAATGTTTAATCTGGGTGTTGGTCCTCTTTAAACTGAAAAAAAACAGTAACAATAACAGTGTTTTCGTTTAAATAATAAGGCTCCTGGTTTGGGGGATGTTTACCGATCATAGCGAACAGGTCAGAATGGTAGACTGAGCTGTTCCTGTGTTGGCTCTTATTCAGGGTGGGCCGGTACAAGATTCGGGCCACCATAAGGCCAAAGTAGGCTCCGAACGTGTGGATGGTCATGGAGCCCCCGGCATCCTTGGCCTGAAACAAAGTTAGCCACGACCTGCGTTAAACAATGAACCTGCATTCACACAAAAACAAGTCACGTGGATATCTTCAGGTAATATCTACGTTTTTTGTAACTCACCCCCAGAAGAGTCAGCAGAATGAACTCATTGACAGCAAACAGTGTGACCTCGAACATGGCCATGATCAGCAGCTGGACAGGACTGGTTTTACCCAGAACGGCTCCGAATGAGATGAGCACAGAGCCGGTGCAGAAATCAGCATTGATCATACTGAAAGAAATAGAGTTTGATAAAAGACAACATTTAAGATTGATTTAAGAAGATTTAAAGCTGCACTTATCTATCTATCAGTGATTGCTGGTATCAGAAATCAGAATCAGAAATACTTTATTGATCTCGGGGGGGAAATTATACAGTACCGGTGCCCCCATTCAAGAGTAGAAAGTAGCATAAATTTAGAAATAAGAGTATGTACAAAAATAAGATATAAAAAATAAGAGAGGATTGAGAGCTAAAGATCAACACGTGGTTTAACATCGTTTATGTGTGCATCTGCAGTGTGTGCATTCATACATGTACAGCATGTTTACCACATACCTCTCCACCCCGATGTGGATCTTGCCTCCGTGCATACCGTGGAAGAAGCCCTGCATGAGTGTGGCCCACTGCAGAGCGAAGGCTGCGATCAGGAAGTTGAAGCCCACGCTGCTGAAGCCATAGCGCTGCAGGAAGGTCATGAGGAAGCCGAAACCGATGAAGATCATCACATGCACATCCTGGAAACCTGCACAATGTAGAAAACAGAGATTATGCGCCTGGTGGACTAATGCTAAGAAGGTGTTTTCTGAGCCATGTATAGAACCCCCCCCCCTCAAAATTTTCACTTTACTGCATTGAAGACACACACCTCAGCACATTACAACTCAGAACTTTGGGTGTTGTCATTGACCCTATCATTTAATTATCAATTAATCTGTCAATATCTTTCTCAATTAATTGATTATGACATCTATAAATTGTGTGCAACAGTCCAAAACCAAACAAAGATATTCACTGTACAATGATATAAAACTGAGAAAAGCAGCAAATCTTCTAATTTGGAACCTGAGAATTTTTGGCATTTTGGCTTAAAATGACTCCAACGTTTCATAGATTATTAAAATTGTTGTTGATTAATTTTTTCTGTCGATCAACTAAACAATTAATTGACTAATCATTATACCTCTAATTAACTCTGATTATACAGTTATATACAGTAAAAGTAACTTGTAAAATTAAATCGAAGCCTATTTACAATTGTAAACTATTTGGACGACAACTTGTTGGACGATATTAAATCTTTCTTTTACACGTTGTCAATGAAAAGCCTTCCAGAGTGCCCAGAGCACTTCAGTGAGGACACCAATCATTTAGATCAACCTCATATCTGCTCTTCAAAAGCACCCGATCACCGCCAACAACTGTGTCACTTGAAGGCTTTGTCATTGAAAACAGCCTGAGCCATTCTCTGTGAACGAGTACAGTTACATAAGCTTTGGTCAGCTGGGACTTCAGGTTCAGCTGTGACCCAGGCCTGCACAGTGTTAGTCAAGTGGTCTTCCACAGTGATATTCAAGTTTTAAAAAACTCTACATTGTCCCAGATATGACTGGTTCACTGTGTAAAAGACTAATGAACTCTCTCAGCTGCACCCTGATGTTTCCTTGTCTCGGTTCACACAGTTTGTGAGCGCTCCTGTCCAGCTCTCCTTATTCGTCCCAACCTGCCACACACAATATTGCACTGTGCTGAGGCTGCTGTTGCCATGGTGACCGTCAGTTGGCATAGCCGGGCGGACGCGTTGCCAATGTCCCCGTTGGCATTTTGGCCCAGATACATGCACCGACACTGAGGAGGACACCGTGCTATTAAAGCGATGACAGGCTCTGCTGGCTGTAGAATCAGTGTCTTACTGTCATTGGAGTTCTGTTGAAGCTAAACTAATGTTTTCTGCTGATGTTCTCTGTAGAATTGACCATTGTGAGGCCAAGAAACTCCACAAAACAAAAAATGTTCTTTAAGCTCATTTAGACCATCATGGGAGACTAAAACTCTCCATTGAAATCTGTGCAAATGGATTCCTTAGTTGGGTCTCTTTAAAGGGACAATTCACCTAAATCACAGGAAAAACAGCCTCATGGGTTAGGCTCTTAAAAAGTCAGCTAATAAAACTGAAAATATCTGCATGGCTTGTCACGACAGCGATAAAACACTTTGGGGATTTGGGGTTCTTTAATCCCAGCAAAGGTCAAAACTATCACTTTACCCCAGTGGATATATATGTATATATATATATTTTACATGTTTTAAATATAAAATAATAGTTTAAAAAGTTCCATTCACCCTTCTTAACTACTACAGACGCAGCTGGTCTTTGTTAAAGCCGTTTCCAACACCTTTAAAACTAAAAGACCCCACCCATTTTTAATGACAGCTCAAACCTGCGGCCTCTTTCATCACTTGACTGCCTTGTTCACCTTCATGTGATCTGTTGCACAAGAGGGAGACTTGTAAGGAATATTTTCAGTTGACATACCGTCCTTATCTCGCTGGAACATATAGAACAGAAAACAAACTGGCTGTAAGACCACAGACACAGTGGATTTACAAGCTGCACACGATCCTGCTTTAAACAAAAAGAAAGAAAATGGCCAGGTGTGTATGTCTGTTTCTACCTGCCCTACAGATGACCTGTCGAGTGTGGACTTTGTTTATTGTAGTTTTTTTTCCAGGAATACAGTAAGTGGAGGTTGTATATATACAGCACTGGAACGTGAAGGGGAGTCAGCTCCCGTGACAGCGAGGGTGTCAGGTTAAAGATTATCTGGAGCCATTAAATCTAATGGACCTCTTATTTTTCTAACCTCACCTCAGACAGTCTGTTACCTTCTGTGGTTTGAAATAGCTGCAGAGACAATTGATTGTTTCTTAAAACCAACCTCCAGTTTTCCATCTTCTGGCAGATAATAACTCATGACTCAGGAGTAAAGGCAGAAGTAGCATGAAGTTAGATCAAAACATCTGAAGAAAAGGGCTGCAGTGGATGGCTGGGTAAGAAAAATGGTGGACTTTGACACAAGCGACTGCAGGTCACATCCTGTCTTCTTCCACCTGTCAACACTGGTTTCTTTTAAGTACGACCATGTTCTTTCTCGAACCTTAACCAAGTGGTTTTAGTTGCCTAAACCAAACCTGAACATCTGTGTCATCACAATCCTGTGTTACAGTTTCGGAGGCCACTGACAAACGATGACTAGAAAATGAGAATTTGTTGGTTAAGTTGAATGATTTTAGTGATTCTCACAAGAAAAGTCCACGAAAGTCCACCAACAATTCATCCCCTGAGGAGCATGAACGTCTGTACAAAATGTCATGGTAATCCATCCAATAGTTGTTGAAGCTAAAAGCTAACACTTTAAGGCGTTTGAGCTAACAACCAAAGCTGTTGTTCTTAATAGGACAGTCTTGAAATGTCATGTTTTGCACGCTTTCTTTAATAGGGGTCAGGGGTCATGCTCGGGCTCAGAACAGAGGTCAAATGTCAGGCTTTGATAAAGACCAGCACCCCCTGGACAAGGTAGACATTTGCTCAAGGGCACTTCAGCAGGATGCATACCAAACCAAGAGGCTTCAAATGACTTCTGTTAACTGTGAATGAGTGTCATATATACTTCTCTACACTAAGTACTTACTACTATGACAACAAACCAAAATGATCCGGCTTTTTTAAATAACCGGGAAAAGCTTAGACACTTAACGTAATTATTTTTTTCTCCTCTTTGAAAGTTCAAGTCATTCAAAATGACTCCAACGAATCAGGTCATGTTTGGAGCTTTGACGTGAACCTGAAATTCGTGTTTCAGGGCTCCTCCTACCTTTCACAGCATTTATAGCCGTCATGTCAAAAGCTCAACGTCAGAAAAAGTGATCAGATTTAGATTATTTTTGAATTTATTTCCCTTCATTAAAACTTTGTGAAAATTGTATTTTGTGAATGATTTGGATGATTTCAATAATTTGGTGCATCTTTTATTTATTCCCTTATTTATATATAAAGTATAAAGTAATTTTTTTCTATATTTATTCTTCATTTAAATGCATTTCAACATGTGACGAAAACTATTGAGTGAAACAACGGTGAATTTAAACAAACTGAAACTTTGCACAAAATATTAGCTATTAGCAGCTTCAGTCTACCAGCCTGTAAAAACCCTGCAGGTTCGTCCAGCTTCAGGCGGGAAGCTGCACTTTCAGGTGAACCCTTCAGGATTTAAACAGCGTAAAGTAAGAAGAGGGCATTTGTCTCTCTACATTCCCAGGTAAACTTCTGAAAGTGTCTGACTTGTTAAGACGCGCCCCCGACGTTACTTCAGGCTGATTTTTTAAGGTGGAACTGTGAGGAGATGAGTGGCTCAGTGAACTGTGGAACAAAATGGAAATGGAAGAAACAGACAGAAAAGTTGTTTGCAAACTATTTTCAATTTTTCATAAAAAAAATGTCTTCATTATGTTGATTCAAAGTAATTAGTAGTATGTAAATGTAATTTTTAAAGAACAGGCTTAAATGATGTCATCCCCTAAACATTTGTCTGACATTTAAAGTCTGAAATTCAAAACTACATATTAGTCAATGCTGAAAAACAACTTTAAGCTTTGTGTAGAGTGAGTGTCAAATGTGTTTTCTGAAAGCAGTAATGAGCATTTTACAGCCTGTAATTAGAGGCTTGTGTTTCTACACCATCAATCCATATAAATCAGGAAATGAATGATCAATGGATCTACCTCTATGGGACAGCAGCGGACCGGAAGACATCTCTATACAATGTTCACTCAGAAAGAATGGGACCCGTCCAATTAGGGAAACCAGAGAGCTGCTGCAGCTTCTCATTCCCTTACACAGAATACAACATTTCCCTGATGACACAACAGTGTTCACAGTTTGACAAGAATCCAAATATTGGGATTATGTAAATGAGTTGGGGTAGCAGGTATGGCTTACAGGTGCGTAAACCTCACAGAGAGAGCATGTCAGAGAGGATTTAGGTGTTAGAGAGGAATGTTTAGCATAATCAGAAAGACAAAATGAAAATATTCTTCAATGCTAAAAAGGAAACACATGAAAGAGTCCGAAAAACAAAAGGCAACAATGAATATTTGGAACTGCTTTAAGGTGTGCAAAAGAGCCAAGAATTCAAGCTTCAGGTGGTAAAAAGTTACCTTAACGGCTTTGTTAAGCTTTTTTAATCGTAACTTGCTCACACATGATGTTTGGATTATATTTATAGATAAACACCTGTTCATCACTGTGTGTGAACATGCATGAGGCTTAAAGTTCACTGACTTCTTCCTGCTCACTTTCACTTTGGAAGTCATTTGAGTCATTTGACAGGAGAGAAGTTACTTACAAGACGTGTCTCGTTATTAACAGATATTTTATTTATTTATTTTTGATGAGTTTTAATTAAAGAAAAAATTCTGACTTCCCAAGTTGTATTCAAACATTTATGGGCTTGATTATGTTCCTCTATTCCTAATCCTGATATTCACTGCATGTCCTCAAGAAGAAGGTAGAATGGCATCATGGGGCTTGTAGGCAATGTCTGTTCCCCAGTAAACATGCAATTAATTGTAAAATAAAGGACAAATTGGTAGATTAGTGGTATTGTGATCAATTAAATACCTTCCTTAAGTATTTGCTTGTGATCAAAGCATTGTAATACCCACAACACTGATCTGAGTAATGTACAAACTGGGTCTTGAGATACCCTGCTAGATGCTTCATCTGAACAGATTGACCCCTGAACCCCACTGAAACCCCTGAGCCTGAACCTCCAGACATCCACAGGACACTCACTTGGGTAGCGGAAGTAGAAGTCGTTCTCGTAGTCAGAGTGGGTCTTGTTGTGCCACTTCTTTGCATCCGTCTCATAGTCGTACTCCACCAGCGCACCGAAGAGGATGATGAGGATGATCTCCAGGATGAAGCAGATGATCGGCAGCTTCAGCCGCATGTTGGTTGCAGCGTCTGTCATGTTTGATTCCCAGCGAGACGAAGTGAGGCTCGTTCTGGGAGTTGGGTTTGAAAGGGATTAAAGATCCAGCACAAAAAGTTAGACCCGCTCTGTCTCTCTCACACACACCCTGGGGTGTCCTCAGTGCAGAGACGGGAGGCTGGTGTGTGTGTGTGTGTGTGTGTGTGTGTGAGAGAGAGTGGAAGAAGAAGCTCACAGACAGACACAAGAGCTGGTCTTTCATGTGTGTTTTTGTTCAGCTGGGTCACACCTACCGGACCTGCCTCCTACATGAATAGTGCAGCCTCACTTTTAGCCCCGCCCCCCTGCTACTGTACTTGGTCCCTAGGTGTTTGAGCTCACCTTAAGTCAGAGAAAAGAAATAATCCATTACTATGTGATAGGAACTCTCTTTTTGGTAAAATGTCAACTACTTTCAGGTCGTAGTCTTGGACAGCAGCGTCTTTTAAGCCAAGAAAGTTACAGCAGTCACTCTGACGCTGACAGCACTTTGTCACAGCTGGACTGTCAAGGACTTGTTTTCTGTTCAGGTGTTCATCACCTGCAGTAAACTAACGTTGACATTTTCTGCTTGTGTTTCACTCAAAAGCAACAACGAGCTTGAGTCAACACGGGAACTGTTGACAATGCAGGCGAGGTTAGCTAACAAACACTGACTTGTAAAGGCAGATTTAAACCTTTGTCTGCTGATATTGTTGAGAAATCTTTTTGAAACATTAAAATCTTATGATCACAGGTGACATTTTTACTTTAGTACAAAAAAAACCCTCTGCAGGAGCTACGGATAGCCAAAGTCCTGCCGTCATCTTCAGACTTCAGCTTCTTCAGGAGTTTATTATTCATATTCAAAGACAAATAAAACAGCATTTTACATTAGAAGTTGAAAACTTTGATGTTGACAAAGTCAAAACAGTGATTCATTTGTTAGCAGACATGAAAACTACAACAGGACATTTTGAAGTGTAGCAGCGAGCATACTTGTTATTGTAATTTCAAGTTTTATTGTTATTATTATAGTATTTTTAATTTGTGGATATTTTTGCACCTTCGCAGTTCGGCCCTCTCTATTCTGCGCTAAATGCTAATATTAGCATACTAACATTCTCACACTGACAAAGCTAACATGCTAATGTTTAGCAGGTATAGTGGTTGCTGTATCCTTTACGCATTATTTGCTGGCCTCAGTTACTGAGCCTTCGACAGTCACAATACAGAAAGGATGCGGGCATGGCGGTTCCTGAAGAAGACTGTGATTAGATGTTACAGGCTGGAGGTGGAGTTAAGGGATAATTCTGCATGCCTCCTCCTCCTCCTCCTCTTCCTCTTCCTGCTGTAACGCTTGATAAGAGATGTCACTCACACCTGTATCGGTGTCCTCCATCAGCAGAAACAGCCTTTTCTTCAGAAAGGTGAAACAACAGGCAGGAATGTTGTTATGATTTTGGGGAATTTGAACTATTATCACTTGAGACCACAGGCGTCAAAGAGAAGCCATGAACTGCGCGGTGACAGAAGAGGCCTCGAAGTCTGCTCAGCATCCTGTGTGACCAGCCAGCTGACATCAAACTGTATGTCTCCACTAACGGGCGGGCCGGTGCACCTCATCCTGCCTCACCATGTTCTGTTATGAGTGTACAATTTTTATTAAAGGATAAAGTCACATGTTCTATATTTTTGTCAAAAAAGACCCAAAACCGACAAAGACTTGATCCTCCTAACAGGTCTTCGTCCTCTGAGCCATAGAGCTCCATTGTTGTCCAAAACACCTCAGTGAGCCGCACTGTGTCACCATGAACACACACACACTGTAGTTTATTTTGACTCAGTCGCACATACATCGTCCTGCTGCCCCAAATACTCACTAGGGCTAAATGTGGATTCATCCGCTGCTGAAAATAGTCCCCAACAAATGCACCATTTCCTCCGGTTTGAGTATTTTTGTTTTCTGTTTTATTTCTGAAATGTGTTCACCCCCTGAGGACTGATGATGTCCCTCTTGTGTATGCATGTCACGACTTCTTGACTAGCTAGTTTTCCTACCAAAATGTAATAAATATCAGGTTACAACAAACTGAGCTATTCAAGTATTAAACTGTGAAGGATGTGCAGAATAAAATCTATCCAGAAAATAGATCATTACAGTATTTGTATCCTGTGTGCTTCTATCACAACTTGTACAAACAAAATGCAATATTATCTATCAGTGCAGGAAATTGTTGGATAATGCATTATTATTTGTATATTTCATTTTTATTATTTATTAAAATGGGGAATGACATGCAACAAACCATGCAACTCAAAACCCAGGATATCGCGGTTCATGGTCGGGACATTCAACCCATTCAAGGCCAGCAGAGCCGAGAGGTCAATGTTATTTTAGTTCAGTTTAACTGTACATTAATTATGTCATAATGTTGACTAATGATGTAGTAAAAGTTATAACATCATTAGTGACGCACATTTTCACTATCATCTTTAAGTAACATTGTTCATTTCTCACAGATTACGCGACATTCAGTAACTTTCACTGTGTTTGTGTCGACACATCATGTACAACATATTTGTAACACATTCAGTATCAAAGTTTGTCATTAATTCTAATCAAAATTGAATTTGCTTGCAGTCCAAAAGAGTCTTTTAGTCTTTTTTTCAGGGTGATTCTTCTTATTTCATATATCAGTGTTCCAACAGAAGCATGATCTCATAAAATAATTGATGAATCTATTGCACACTGAAGGACAAGAGTTGATTCATGCAGGTGCAGCCTTGTTTTTGGAAGAAACCCATTAGCTTGTGTCACATATTTGGATTTATAACTTACAGGAACTTAAAACTTAAAGCCATAACGACGTCTTTTCTTGTTCATACATGCCCACAAGTCTCATCTTGTCTTTTCTGCTGAACCGCTCTCGTTTCTCGATCCTCATCGCTTCATCTCGGCAGTTAGAGTTACAGGTTTCACTTAAATCAACAAGCCTCCAAGCCAACGTCAGGTTCACACAGTGAGCCTCTTGAAACTCTGGCCAAACATCCACAGGTGTAGATCCAACCAACCGCTGCTGCTCACCAATGACCCCTTAGGTAATGTACAGTGTTGTTTTAACAGTTGACCTCTGACCTCTTAGTACATTGTGTTCCAGTGTGGTGAACAATGTGTCCTCTGAAGTCAATAAAATGAACGCTTTGCTAATCCCCCATCAGATGTAATACGTTCACATTGGCTAACATTATAGTGGATGAATCCCTCTTTTCATGGAGCAGCAATTGCTTAGGTGAGTACAATGTCAACAAAACCAACAGAAATAACTATGAAAATAAGACCCAAGCGCCAATAAACTGGAATTATCTTTAAGATATCAAATCTGTCGCTGTGGTTCGTTCATATGTTTCATGTGTTCTTTTTATCCTTTTCCTCTCTGAAGTCCTGCAACGTTATTAGAGATGACTGTTCCAGTCCGCTGCCAGGTAAATGTGAGGAGACTGGAGAGATTACAGGCATTATAGTTTGTTTGTTTTTCTTTTTTCTGTTGAATGCCAGAGAGATGCCACGAGTCGCTGTCATTCCAGATCTCAAGAAAGACTCGTGCTGGTGAAAATACAAAGCGTCCCTGTCAGTATGACATTCATGTCAAATGGTAGATAATATTTAACAATTCCTTAAATACTTTCCATTCCACCGTAAATGTTGCAGTTCTGTTATCCCTGTACCATGTGTTAGTCAGCTCCACCAAGCTAAGATTTTGTAGCTCGACTGACTAGATTCAAGTCTCTTTTACCAAGAACGCGTTTTCAGTGATCTCTCTTTTTTTATTTTTCCAAACGTGGAACTTTTGTTTAGTAAAAGCTGGTGAAAATGAGTCTGATTCTGTTTCTGACTCAATGTTTTGCTTTACTTCAAAATAAAAGCGTGAAAAAATCAAAAGTGAAGGTGACGTTGGCTCGGATGGATGGATACTAAACACTAGACACAATAGAACATGTTGTCAAACAATTGACAGCTTAACATATATTTATACAGCGATAACACAGTGTTGTGTGTTAAACCGAAGCTGAAATACATCCACATATCTCCGTCCAAAATCAAAACAAAACAGTTTTAAATTCAAGCTGCTCAGTTGGATTAAATTGTCCGTGGCCGAACAACTTCTACTGTTTATTTTCCACTGGATCAAGTAGCCAACTGATAGCAGTGAAAGCGGGCCAGTATTTCTGAAACGACTTCCAGTATCACAACTGTATTAAGAAAAAGTGTGGGGGAGCAGGGACAAACTTAAAAGAGACTGTGATAATACAAAGATATAATATGATGGAGTGAATTCAGTATTTGTACGCACCAAATACCAAAACGCAGCCGCTAGCCTGCTGCTAACACTCCAGCTGCTAGCCTGCTGCTAACACTCCAGGTGCCCCTCCCCGTCTAACCACCGATGTGAGAGCATGAATGACTACGTTGTGTGATCAAAGTTCAATTCAGACAATTTACATGTATTAATCTCTTTTTATTGCCAACGTGTGAACGATGTGTAACATCACATAAAAAATGAGACCCTCCCCGACTTTCTCGGTTGCCTCTAACAGCTTGTTTAATAAGGAAAGTCATTTTGTGAGTTTATTTATTAGACTAATAAAAAGAGAGTTTGGTTGCTTCGTAACGTTAGCTGATGAAGTGACATTTTGTATCTCGGAGCCAATGGTCCAAATAAGATATAGGAACATTACAGACAGTAACGTTATTGTAAATCAGTCTGTTGTCAGACAGACACGAGGACGCTGACTGCCGTTCACTTCACGGCCACCGGTGTCGCTAAAAACAAGGACTTTCTGAAAACTCCATATAAGAGCCTGTAAGTGAACCCGGGCCGGATCAGACTACACTTGACCCCAAAGTCCAGCTTGTTTGATTAGTGTGAAGCGAGCGGGTCGTTGTTGACATTGTCTCCACAGTAGCAACAACAGTAGGCAGAGTGCTCATAGTGCTCTTTTCTACACCGGAGCGACAACATAAACAAATGTGCATAGTTGATGACATACGTGTACTCTTCTTCTTCTTGATGTGTTATGGCGGGTACGGAACAATGTAAAAGCTGACCAGCAGGGGAGTGGGGGGGGGGACGAATCAATCATACCTAATGTGAAAACGCCCTGACATGCAAAAAAGTACAGTTGTTATGTCTCTGTCCTACTGATGGGGTCACCAGATCAACAACCTTCCCATCAGGACATATCCTGATAAACTACCTCTTTTTTTCGTTTGAGGACTTGTTGGTTTTGTCACCTGATCCTCGTCAGGGACTCCAGAAGTCCAAATGTGCGTGCCACAGTTTTTTTTTTTTTTTTGCTATGGAAGTGGATCCTTCTTGTCACTCCATCAGTCCAGCAGGCTGGCTCCGGGGCCCCACTGATAACACAATCTCCCGATCAGAGGCGGAGGCAGGAGGGCATCAATAGTAACACCATGGAGGCTACAAGAGGCCTGGCACCAGATGAAACCAGATAAACACAGGACCAGACCTGCCTGTTATGTAACGCAGAGATAACATACATTAGGACGCTGTACAGGTATTTCACACTTAACTTGCTGATGCACAGTAGAGCTATTATACTGAACTGTGGGGGCTTTTGGGGGGTCTACATGCTCATTTCAGAGTGAGTAGGTGTGCAATGCAAAAACATTGATCTTAGCATTTTATCCATGGGTTCGTGATACATTTTCTACAAGTGAATGTGGTGACTTCATTTCACATATTTTATTGTCATAACTAAGCCTCAGTTTCAGTTTCTGACATATTTTCTTGTTATTACTAACTGCCACGTTATTCCACAAGAAAACTTTATTTCGCTGTATCATGAAGCTTTCTTGTTATTTCACAAAATCAGCATATTCATCAAAACAAGAAACTTGTTATATTGACATCTCAACTTATTTCACTATAATAATATCACATGAAAAGTGACCAAATCTTTTTTTTGTCATGGTGGCAGCAATACGCTACCTTCCAAACCTGGTCCAGAGCTTTTTTCTGCCCGTTTATCTGTCATATGCTGTTTCATTATGTTGACACATTATTAAAACGTATTAAAATAAGTGATATCCATCAGGACAAAAACAATAACCCTTTTCTAGCAGAAATGCTGTGTATGTTGAAATCACATTAAAAACTGTGTTTTTCTGCTGAGAGATTTGTGTGTCTGTGTCTATTTTCCCCAGAACGATGTGAAAAGCATCCTTGTTGCGGGGAGTTGTAGATACTGTATTTATTCATGAACACACACACACACACACACTCTCTGTTGCTGTCTTGTATTGTTCTGTGTTGTGGCGTTTGGTGCAGACGACCCTGAGGAGCTCCAGGCTAAACAGAGTAAGACAGGTATGGGAATGTTGACTTATCTCTCGACCGTCTCTGCTCTCAGATCTATATCTACCTGTGTGACTATCTCACAGGGCGTCGTTACAAAACGAACTCAACTGGTAAGTGATTGGTCGAGGAGCCTCAGGCTCATCAGTAAATTACTCCACATTAAAGGACAACAGGTCAAGTGCTTGTTCTCCTGTTGTTGTCTACATGTGTTCCCTCTGTTTGTGTATCGCTGTTTTGTTAAAAGGGTTAAATTGACAAAATTGAATTTACATTAATAATTGTGCTTTTCACGCCTGAACCGTACTAGCATTTTAGACTGAAAAATAAAGTTAACAAGGTTAAAGTGCTAAGGGCTATGAGCATGAGTCATTGATGAAGTACTTCATAGCACCTGGCAGAGCAGAGTATGTGAGCAGCCAATCAGTGAAGAGCCTGCACGGCCTGCTGGGAGACTGGAGAGAGTCACATGTCACACAATCATCAGAAAATGTGACATAAAAAAATGCAGAAGAGAGAGTCAAATGACACGTCTCAGTGATCACTTGACAACCACCGGCACAGCACGGAAATGTGACATCACAAAAATGTACGAATGATGGAGAGAGTCACATGACGCCTGTCAGATAACCAGATAATGTGGCGTTCTGACAGAAATTAGAAATGAAGACATTTTAAAAATGGCTGCTACATGATTAAGCATTACATAGCAGGAGGAAACGTTCTTGTACCGCACAGAATTCATAAGGAGGTGGTGGAGGTGGTGGGGGTGGATGGGTGGGTGTACACTGGGTCCACATTTACATTTACATCTAATCATTTGGCAAACGTTGATGCTCGTCGTGTCAATCCAACAGTCAATGATCACCCAGCTCTGCAGCTCCCGCCAGCTCGACAAACTGTTTTAGTGCCTTTCAGCTCATTGAGTTGGTTTAAAAAACGGTAAACGTCATTTTTCAGATAACATGGTTTGTCTCGTTGAAAGACTCACAAAGGAGAGAAGGTAACAAATGAGTTCTCCTGAAACGGTGTTTTTATTTAAGTTCTTCTAGAAACACAAAGAACTGCATCATTCCCAGGCTGACAGTTTCCAATGCAATCACACAACATAATCTCATACAGGTATCTGCTCCACTGATACTTTACTGTGAGGAAAGGAATGCAAAACTGTTTTCATGTTGCTTATTCAAAGAAGTTAACTGTTTGCTGCATAATGAAGGGTCAAAGGTCAAATCCAAATCCATTTGGACTCCCTAACCTAACATGTGTGAGGTGTGCAAAGACAACAAAGGTGCCCGCAGTTACCTGCATGAATACAGGTAACCCTCGGTCAGACAGGGGAGCCTCTCTGAGCTGTCAGGAACATTTAGCTCTCTAAACTGTGAGGAGGGCAAATCTGTCACTGCACTCAGAAACTGTCACTCTCAGCGAGGGCTTCAGGAGACGGGGCATCTGTAGGAATGTTAGAAATGTTTCCGGGGGTAGCGTGTCTTTACATGGGGAAGGGGGAACCTTTCAGAGTCGTAGAAATGTTGTCAGAAAGTACATACTTTAACCCATGAGACCGCCTTCGTGACCCCACATCTTGTCACGCCTTTCGTTAACAGTCACGCACCGATGCATCACGCAAACTGATACGGCATCAGGGCTGCAGGCAGGCCCGACCTGCTCTCATATCAGCCTCGCTCATCTACTGTAGATGGATGGGAGGGACATTCGGCCAGTCGGCTCTTCAATTAAAGACTGCTGAAGATAAGGGTGCTTTCAACAGATGGTTTCTGTTCTTACTGACTTCATGTGACCCTAAACAATCTGAATCAACAAATATCGAAGTGATTCCCAACTCAACTCGCTGCTTCAGGAGTTTTCCCTCAAAAATAACTTGCAGGGCACCAATAACAAATCCATCAATCAAATGGAAATGAAGTGTCAGCGCGTGAGAGAGCGCGCCGCGGGGCCAACAGAGTTCACCTGCAGGCTGGAAACCGAGAGCCTTCAGCAGCTGCAGAGGAGAAAGGAATCAGTCAAACAGGGAGACTGAGTGACAAGAAATGACTGATGCTCGTGTCTTTAAAAGGAAAACATAATCCATCAAGGCTTTCAAACCAACGCGAGGCAGTCGCAAAAGAATACAATAAACCCGATGGCATGATAAGAAAGTTATTCAACTTCAACTTTGGCATGTTTTTCTGCAGAAGTACTAAAAAGAAATGCTCATTGTGGCGTCGTGTCATTTGTCCCCAAATTACTGTACATTTTACAAAGAATACTGTGTGGTGGTCAACTTAAACTGAGCCTGTTTTTCTTCCTTTGAAAAAGGAAATGCATGGTCTTTCTGACCTCTGACCCCCACCTGTAAAGAACTGTGATGCCACAGTGGTGCTACTGTTAGAGTAAAGTCATAAAGTCCTGTTATTCATTGATGCTAAAGTATTTATACAGTCTACATACAGCAGAGGGCGATGTTTGTGCTGCTCACTCACCAAACTGAGTGGTGCTGATGATGGAGGGAGAAGGGGGGGGGGGGCATAAATGACTGTAAGAATGTGTTTTTTCAAAATGTCAAAGGAGAACTGTTCTTTGCTGTATTGTTGATCTATTTGCATGTTGCTCTGCATTGACTCTCCTTCAAGCTGTGCAAACAAAGTTCCAAACAAAAGTTACACTTTTCATTAATGACCTGAAACTGGTCTCAGACAGGATTCATCGACTTTAAGCCATTTAGTTGATGGAAGACGTGTCTCATATACTTTCCAAAGGTGTTAGCTAAAGCTGCTATGTCACCTTGAGTTTACTTCTTTTTCACTTTCCCATTTTTTTTTTAGAGCAATTTTACAATTTTAGATCACAGCTCAATTAAACGTGCAATGTTTACATTTATTTTTATGTTAAGTGTTACCTTGGTGCTGGTTCTGTAAAAACTTCAGACCATATGGATGGATGGATGGATGGACAGATAGACAGTTCTGCAGAGACAGTTGGACGTTTTCACCTAGAGGTGTTTGGGTGAATACTAATTGGAAGACAAGAAAGAGTCCCATTGATGACAGAGCACAATGGAGAAGCAACACAAGCAAAAACAGAAGAATCCCATTATTTCGTCTTCTTTCCACATTGGACGGTGTTTGTGTGACCGCCGCCTGCTGTCACTGCGTGGAGACCGTGACTGTCACAATGCGACCCTTTTTCCCGGGGGGCCACGGCGGCAGAGGAAACTAGAGCCGACACATCTTCCTCTCCCACTGCCCCCAGAGCTGTGTGGGCAACAACAAAGATGGCTGAATGCACACTATAGTCCTCTTTGGCACCAACCCTCTGGGAAAGGTTAGAATACACAGGAAGGCTTGTTGTCCGCAGGCTTCAGTGATGGCTCATCACCGTTTGCACTGTATGCTGCAATACGCTGTTTGACGGCAGGAGACAATTTAATAGCCAGCATGCAGATTTGACACTTTAATTAGTCAAATATGGTTTTAAAGAAATTAGAGTAATTTTACTGAACAACTTCTCTTGTTACAGGAATGTTAAAATAAGAATCTGTTGCAGATACCTGAAACAATTGACTCGCTGATTTGTATTAAATTTAATTCTGGAGCAAAATACTGTGAGGTTTTAAGACTAGGAATGACAAAAGACACCGAACTGTTTCTTAGGGATTAAAACTTTCAGCATATTGCAGCACTGGGTAGCTCAGTCCGTGATATCACACCAGGCGTTTGGCTTTAGACAGTGGTCTTGTCATTGTCCAGTCATGTCAAATCAGAAGGAATGGTGGCACCTACAGACTCAACGAGCAAGCAAAGTAACCCGCTAGTGAGTTATTTAGCTGCTCAGTACAAGACTGTCTTTATTCTCACAGGGACATTCAAGTATACTATATTCTATTCTGAACTGGGTCCAGCTAAATCACAACTTCATTGTCTGTGACATAGCTTGCTTGCTCACTAGCTAGTTAGCCTGGCTAGCACATGGTCCATAATGAATGATGTATATCAAAAATAAAGCTTCTGGTCTGAGGTTGGGTTTGGGTCTCAAATTTAGGGTACCAGCTGGATTCAGTCAGGTCAGGTCTTAAAGATGCAGGTTCGGATCTTTTCCTCCATTGGAAGCAGGGCAGTTGCTGTTGTTCCACATCGACTAACATCAACTAGTACGACTAACACAGCACAACTGCCCATTTCACATTTCAATATTTGGTTTGGAAGCTGAAAACTACTCAACAATAATACATTCTTTCAGTTCTCTTCACTTTGTCTCACTTTTAAAAAGCAAAACGAGGAAGATATCAGAGGACAACAGAAACAAAGACAGCATGTCAGACCTTCATATGGTCATCAACATCTGGAGGAGAGAGGACAACAATCCTGTTGACACGCTGTTGACAACAGACTGGACCATATGACCAGAGTGAGGGGAGAGGGGGGGGGGGGGGGGGGAGAGTCAGAGAGAGATGAACTGGGTATGTCAGCTGAGCAGAAGACAGAAGAGCCAACAGGGATAAACAGCAGCTTCTACGTCCCACTGATGTGAATTATCCAGGAATTCAGACACTTTGAAAACGTCGTCGTCATGTGGGACAACGCGGGAGGATGACCGCACATCTGCGTCTTCTCAACTTCACAGGTTTGAACTATTGTTTTTCTTCCTTTAACGTTGCTAAGGTCAGACTCAGAAAATAACATTTCAGTGCATAAAACCTTGGATTATTTGTCAAACTTACTACAGTTTCTCCTCATTGATGGAAACCTGTCAGGTGGTCTTGTGAGAACAAAGATGGGTGTCGGTTTTGGCGCCAAAGAGTGAATCTCATCAAAAACTCTGTGCTGTTTTCTTATGAGCTGTAGGAGCTGACAGAGTGACTCCCTTCATAATGAACTGTGCGGTGATTCTTCTGTTAACATCAAGCTGCTTCACCTGGTCGTCAGCTATATACACCCCCAGCATAGCAGGTACAGTCAGAACAGTGAATGTGATGAGTGATCGGACTTCTCTCTGTGTTCCCGGCATGTTCGACCTCTGTGGAGGCAACCAGTGTCTAAACTCAAGAAAACTGTATTCAAGGATTATAACTTCAGTAGGCTATAAACTGTGGCTGCGTGATTTCAACATAAATTGAAAGAGTTGTGTCCATTTTCTGTCACGTCACTCAGTGATTGGCCAGTGGAGGTGTGAAAGTATGCAGGGTTTTTACCTTTTTTGCGCATGTCACGTGAGTGCAGCACCTTCGAGCAGAGGAAGGTGTTGTCCGCATTCATGTGATTTATCGTGTCGAGATTACAAAGACACACAAAAGACACTGAATTCTTGGAGAGAGATCGGGGATGCAGCTGGCATCAGTAGCAGACAGCTTCTCTCTAAATGTGTACATACAGTGTATGTATGAATACATATATTCCTATTTATATATAGTCTTTTAGATGAATTCTAATTATGACTTTGCATTGTCTTGCATTAACCACCATGTTACCATGTTCAGAAAACAATGGTGCGGTCTAAATAACTAACTACATGGAGTAACAGTGACATTGGGTGGCACTGACACCTGCATCCTGTTTCACCCGCAGCAGCCAAGAAGCTGAAGTACCTCCTCGAGCCGCCTGTGTTCGCTGAGGTCGTCGGCCGAAGGGGAGAAAATGTCACCTTGCCGTGTATCCTGAGAACCAAACCTAGCCATTACAAAGTGAAATGGACAAAGCTGGAGCCGGAGCACGTAGGGCCGGAGAACATTATCATAATTTTAAATGCGCATGCCTCCAAGCCATACGGCCATCTTGGAGCGCGGGCTTCTCTCCGGAAGGCTCACACCATGGACGCCTCCCTGCAGCTCAGACATCTTGAGCTGGAAGATGGCGGCAAGTATCGCTGCGAGCTTGTCAATGGCATCGAGGATGAGAGCGTTGTCGTTAATTTGAGGATTGAAGGTAATTGAAGGAGTCCAGAGTCTATTCAAAATGTTAGACTGAAGGAGCGGCTCCCTATCTGCTGTCTGAAAATATCAGAGGATGCATAAACACTGACAAATGGCTTCTATCTTCAGGTGTGGTGTTTCCATATCAGAGTAAAAATGGCCGCTACAGATTCACGTTCCATGAGGCTAAGGAGGCTTGTGCCGAGCAAGATGGCACATTAGCCTCCTACGGCCAGCTGTACAGAGGTACCGCATACTGTGCAAAGTGCTTCTTACTGTTGTCTGCAGCTATTCCAGCTCTCTTGAATCAGCATGTCTCCTCCTGCAGCGTGGACGGAGGGTCTGGACTGGTGTAATGCAGGTTGGCTCCATGATGGGACCGTTCATTACCCCATCATTCACCCCCGACCTGCCTGTGGAGGAGAGCTGGTCCCGGGCATCCGCAGTTATGGACCAAAAGATAAGAATCACGATCGGTTCGATGCTTTCTGCTTCACCTCCCAGGCGTCTGGTAAGCTCCGAGTGCCGTGGCTTGGATCAACATTTAGTCTAGTCTCAGTCTAGTCTCTTAGTATTTTAGCCAGTTGCAGGCCGTAAGAGTCCGTGCTGTCATTTGACTGATATTGACAGTGAGGTTTATTTATCAGTTTCAGATTCAGTTTCACCTTCAATGCTCACATCAGACTTATTTCGAAGCAGTGGTCATCGTGTCTGGACCAGAAAACAAAGCCAGATTCCAGGAAAGTCAGGAGCAGCACTGTTTAGTGTGAAGAGAAGGATGTTGTTTCTTTATCTCACAATCATTTTGTAGTGTTTCTATGAAATGTCAACTCTGTGAGGCCCAGCTGACCTTTAGTAGCTACAGGGTGAGAGTGGGACTGATAGTAGGTTGACAGAGGACAATAAAATCTGTTGGTGAGACACGATTAAAAAGTTCATCAGTGGGAAAATACTTGGCCGTCTGTCCCTGGAAACTTCCACTGATGTCAGAAAAACGTGAAAACAAGTTAAAAACAAAGGACTTACAGCAGCTTGATTTTGCGTTTCCATAAACCCTTCCTCCTCCCCTCTCACAGGCTCGGTCTCCTACATATCGGGGGCTTTCTCCTTCGAGCAGGCGGGACGCGCATGTCAACATCAGGGAGCTGAGTTGGCGTTGGTCGGCCAGCTTTACTCCGCCTGGCGCTTCCATAAGTATGACCAGTGTGACGGTGGATGGCTGAAAGACGGCAGCGTGCGGTTTCCCATCAACAGCCCCAGAGAGCGCTGCGGTGGCATCCCCGAGGCAGGGGTGCGCTCATTTGGATTCCCCAACAAGATGATGCATCTTTATGGCGCCTATTGCTATAGGTAGCCCAAAGTTAAAAAAACACATTTTGACACCAGGGTCTCAACAGACCTGTGAGTCTAAGCAAGAAAACCTGAGAGGCCCAGAAATGCACCGCACAGCATGAACAGCTTGATCTGCCAATGGATAGTCCAGAGCAAGAAACCTCACATTTGAAGCTACAGACAATTACTGACAGCAGAATTACAAGGTTATATTTGACTTTTTGTATTTTCAAAATGAAATTAGTCATATAATTGAGTCATTCTGAGTGCTTATAGGTGTCAGTACAGTGTTATTTATTGAAAACAGAGATCTAATTTCTGAAACAAAAGGCCCCATTTTGTTAACTTGTAATAACGCGCTGACATTTCTGCATTGGGTAACTCGTCAACGAAGGTATAGCAAGTTAAACATGTTCACCCTTCACCCGCCAGCGTGTCCATTTAACACGAAGTGCTTCCTGCGAGCTCATTCAGAGAAGCTAAAACTCTGACATGTAAATAACAGTCAGCTACTTTAAGGATGAACTGGTTTATCTGTAAATGAATTACATGTAATTGAACGTATTCAATAAAAATAGTGTATGTCCACATATCAGCGTATTTTGCAAATTGAGCTGTGTGTGTGTTCACTTCATCTGTCTTTTACAAAGCTTGATGTCACAAGATGACAGACCAAATGCACTGAACAGACAGGATGTGCTGATCCAGGGACCAAATGATGATGCTTTTCTGGAGAGGTGACGCGGTCCTGACCATATGTAGTCTACAGTCTGGATGGAACCAGTCTGTGGGAGTTTTGACGTGCATCGTACGCCGTCGGCTACAAGCCCTTGAGAAGCAAATCTCTCACGTCCAACAGAAAAAGAACTTAGTGGCAGCAACCAACAACATTAGACATCCCTTCATTTAGAAACCGAAAACAAAGGATCTTAACGTTACCTCAGCATTAACAGGTAACACAATGTGTCCCCTAATGATGAGAGCATGGAAGAAAATATTAAAGCCCCTGTGTGTCAGACTTGAAACTTTATTACTTTGGCGACCTCTTGTGGTAAAAAGACAGTTTGGTAGACAGTTAATGGCACTCAGTGTGGAATACTTTTACTTCTCAGATAATTAGCAAAGATTTTGAACCAGAATTCATTTAGAAACCGAATCAGAGACGATACAAATCTAAACCTAAGTTTAATTAAGAGTTAAAACGTTGCGGATAATCATTTCAAACTGCTTAAAGATGCCATGACGTGTCAAGAATAAAGTAAAGTTCAGTATATCTGATGAGACATTTCACTGTTAATTAGGAGTTATATGATCGTATATTACAAATAGAATTTTAATGAGTTAATCTTTATACAGTTAAATCAACAGACAACATGTAACAACAGTATAAAGTCACGCAACATTAAAAAAATTACATTTTATTTCTCCTTTCCATTGGATCCATTTTTACTATATTATTTCTACATTTATTTAGTATGCGTTCATTAGATCAACAATTAACATCGTCTGCATTGTTACTGTCATAGTGTCTGTTGCAGTACGTCTTTAAAAACTAGAAATTATACAGAAGATGAGATGTTGTTGCATCATCGAAATATCCTCATTGATATCAGCTGTCACCTCAGTGCCAGTGGAGAGTAACACATTTCAAATTAAACTCTCTGATTAGGAAACTGTATGCTGACACACTTCTGGCTGAATACAGACACAGTACAGCTCATATTAGCAAACCGTACAACAAAGTCTCAGAGACACCTGAATAAAAAGCACCAGGGGACGAGCAGAAAAACAGATGCCACGCGTGCACACAGAGAGTCGTTCGACTTGTTGTCAGAAGCTGAACACATTCAGTGAACACATCTGTGCAGTCGGAGGGACGTGAGGTGATTTTAAGACGAACAGGATTCAGTGACCAATTCACACTTTGCTAAACTGCAAACTATCACGAACAGCAGTCTGTTACAAATACGTTAAAATACAGCGAGAACGGCTCCAGCAGTCAAATTCATGAATTCAACATTGTCATCGAACAGTTATGATCAGTAAGAAGATGGCTGTTGATTATGAACGTAAACACTACAGGTTACTTTTTTTGAGGAAGTGAAGTAAGAATGCTGTAAAAGACAGAATTATATTCATATTTGGGACATAAACTACTACATACTTGGTTTACATAATAGCCTATATTCAATAAAACCCTCGTATTTTAAGCATGATCAGACTTGTTTCAGTTTAGTAGTATTTATGTTGATAAATAAGAGAACTTAGGGTTCATGTATATTTTGTAAATTAGATATCTGACCATCCAAGAAGAAAACAACAACAAACAGATGGGTGTTAAATCAAAGTGTTGATTTTTATCAGTTCTCTCTTGATGTGACTGTTTCATAAGAAAGTTATTTTGGGCGTCATGTTTTCCAGAGATCGAGATCAAGAAGGATTCAGTCTATTGACCAAAATTCACCGAAAGCTTCCATAACGTTTTGGACATGCTTCACTTCCTCCAGTACTTTGGATTACATGACTGTAAGAACTGTGGCCATGACTTTATTGTGAAAGGTTAGATTTATACAGTTTAACTTAATGCAGAAACTGGACTGGAACGTCTTCTGAGACTCAAGAGGAGGTGGAACACTGTTTAAAAAGAGGCAGGATGGCTTTAGACGTTCCACTTAATGTCCCAGAACAGCGGAGCTGCTTTCTCTGTGGCTGTGCCCTCCGTGACCTCCGTGACCTCCGTGACCTCTGTGACCTCCGTGACCTCCATGACCGCTTCATGCTGGTGAGGAAGTGAGGTCACTGAGTCCTCCTCCATCGAATGGGCTAGAGGTGGGAGAAAAAGCAATTACAGCCTTTACTATCAAGGAGCCTGAGTTTTATTCTTCCCTGTCAGCTGCTTAAGTTCCAGACGCCTGGCGTCCTGAACCAGGTCTTAAAGGAGCCACAGATTCATTTTAGCTTTGCACTCCTGTAACACTGTCAGACTCATGATGGACACTTTGAAACAAAGGATCCATTTCAATGCAGTCTCTCATGTCTGCTTTGTTTTTCCTGCCATATTTTACAGTACCTCTCATGTCATGTCACATCCTGCCTCCCCCCCTCCTGCCCTGCAGTAACCCATTTTATTTTGTTTCATATTCTGTTCAACGTGTTTGAGGACCCATGTCATCACTCAGAGCACATGCACTCATTAGCTTTCATTTGCTTGTGATTGTTTTCCTGACGCTACCTGATCACGGTCAGCCAGTTACTGCACTCACTTGACATGCAGGAAATCAGAGGCTCCTCCCATTGGCCGCCGGGCAGGCACTTGATTACAGGATTCAGTTTCTGCACAAAGCCCTCCTCACAGTAGTACCGCACCTTGGTGTTGGTCTCATAACGCAACCGCTTCTTCCCAAACACCTTGGCGTGGGGAACCTTGGGGGGCTCGCCACAGGAAGCTGTCAGGTTGAAGAAAAGTGGGGACGACTTTGTTTCTTCCACTCTTACCACATGTGATTTAAAAATAAGACCTTGAGAAAAGGTGCAGCTCAAATGAAGTGAACTCACAGACGCCCTTCTTGCAGGTGTAGGACAGGTGGTAGTTGCACGGCACATCGCTCCAGCGGCCGCCGTCGTGCCACACCATCACCGCACAGTCCTCACCGGACAGGAAGTAGCTGTCGGGCTGGCCTCTGTACCAGTTCTCATAGAGCTGACGGAGAGCAGCACGGCACATTAACACAAGAGTCACAAAAGCTGAATTAAATGCAGTTTAATGGCCTCACTTACGACGGTGAAACGAGACAGCTCGGAGCCTAATTCAGTTTTGCAGCTGAATGTTATTTACTTGTTGATATTTAGTCATATTTACTTCTATTCTTACTATAAACAACTTGCCGAATTGTAAGTCTCCCATGTTTTATACTCTCAGCAAAGTCAAAACAAGTTATGGACTCACCAGAGGGTTCCCGTCCGACCAGCGGAAGTCTCCCTCGATGGTTCTGTCATTTAGTCCAATCCACTGATATTCTCTGTATTTGTCTAAAGATGAGAAGAGAGAGGTCACTGTAGCTATAGACGGCATGTACAGTATATTAAACGTATTACAGCACCTTTCTACATGAAAGTGCTTCACAATAAAAGACGAGAGAGACATAACATAGAGACACGAGATGAAAGTAATAAATAAAATAGAGGTAAAAGTAAATGGCAACACTTTACCCCTGTTTGGCATTTATAAGCAGTATGTTAACATCTAGAAAACACCATAACGTAAGCAGATAGAAGTGTTTTTTAATGTTTTCAACAACTATAACTGGGAACCGTAAGTGGAGGCAGGTGTATGAACAGATAATGAATGACAATATAGCGAAACACAGTAGTAATAAAATAAAATGTCTTTATAGGAGTTGACAAATACTTACAAATGTCCCTTTTTTTCCCTTTACAACTACATTATAATTTATTAATTGGTTGACAGTTCCAAAGTGTAAGAGCCAAGACTTCAGTCTCCTTTTAGAGCGACGAACACCCAACAAACCCTGATCAGATGCTCTGCTGGTGATCTCTAATGAGGGCAGGAGAAATAAATCACAAGGATCCTGAACTGGATCCTGGATTTGATGGGAAGCCAGTGTAAAGAGACCCAGACTAAATGTCTGGCATTGATGACAGCTTAATAAAATATATATTTTTACTCTGGAAGGAGTTGATAAAGACTCCTGTTACACAACCCTTCTTAGAAGCCGACTCCTTTACACTTGCTTACCGAACAGTAGTATCTGAGTATCAGTCGACACCATCCATGGAAACGGCCCGCAGAGTAAAACACAGCCACCAGAGGAATGTCAGATAACTATCTCACCGCCTCGCTGCCAGACGAAATACTAACACCGACTTCAAAAGCGGGACAATTTCTAGGAAAGACTGTATTCAGTGAGAGGGAAGACATGAGAGGCTGTTGTGTCTTGTGAGGCCTCGTCGTTAAAACAAACTCACTGAGTCTGAATTGGAGGAATGTTTGGAAGAAAGATCACTAGTTTGATATCTGCTGCAAGAAATACGTCCATCCATGTCGAAGTGTCGTCCAGCAAAGCACAAAACCCAACTGCTCCAATGCTGTTGTGTTCAAACTAAAGCTGATGTCGCCTGGTGAAAAGCAGCCTTTCACAACCAAAGTCACTCAGTCCTCTCACCCCCCTTTCTTAATAATATTGTAAAGGTTGTTTTTTTAATGATTAAGGTTTCAACAGCGTACTGAAACTGGAAATCAACGCAAACCTGACAATCAATAATCAGTGAACGTGATTCTAAACCATGAAAATGAAGCTGGCATGTGAGTAACGTCACTGGTTGAGCTAAACCTCAGAGAACAGTCCATTTGAAGTGCAAGGTGCTGTTTCCTGGGCTCCAAGGAATTACATCTAACTCACGAAATCAGATTAGTTTTCCCCTCCAGATGACTGAAACTTTGATCTCAGTGAACGATGTTCCCCCGGGGGGGTTTTTACCGTTGATGTAGTCCTGCTCCTCAGGGGTCATGACAGAAATCAGATGTCCACCACACATGCGACAGTGCTGCTCAGCCGCCTCCCAGCTCTGCCTCTTGGCAAAGTGATGATAACAGAAGCCCTGAAACTTCTCCCAGCCCGGCTCACACGCCTCCAGGTCTGGACCGGACAGGAGGCCCAAATAAAAGAGAGAGGAGAGAAAACATGTTAAGAAACTACTGAAGTGAGTATTTGTATGCGTGTGTGTCTTTGTATTTATGAAATAGTTTGATGCTGAACCTGTCTGGCACAAGTCTCCTCCGTAACCGGGCAAGCAAATGCATCTTGTCGATTCACCATCGACACAAGTGCCTCCATTCAAACACGGGTTCTCCAGGCAGGAGTCTGCAGCTGAGTGAGGAGGGAGGTGCTATGAAGAGAGGCTCGGGAGACTCAACGTTTTATATACATTCAGACATTCAAATGATATGTTCAAATAATACTGTTTTAGAGGAAACTGTCAGGACACAGCCAATAACTTTATATATCATATTTATTTCATTAAATGTATTATCTTATACTTTGTACCAGGTTTAGATACTAGCTCTTTTCCATCTGAATGGAGATTATATTCCATATTGAGTTTTACTCTTTGACAACACCATCTCTGAAGAGTCCTGAACAGATCAAATACCTTTTTACTGCCTGATTTATAACCATTAATGAACGTCTCATTTTCAAATGAAAGTGCCCTAAAAGGAGGAACCAGCAGGGGGAGCTGTTACATCAGGGACGGGACCCACAACTCGGTTACTGAACGTTATGTGATGTTTTCTTAAAGTACAATGACATTTTGGTTTTTAGGAATGAATGATGTTGTAATTATTATTATTATTATTATTTCTCATGCTACTGTGCAGCCAATAAAGTAAAGTTTAAATAGCCTTTAGTGATGGAGAAACAGTTTTCATGCTTGTACAATAAAGAAATCTGAATCATACCTTTTTGTTATTCTAACAATACCCAAATCAACTATGTCAATTTATGCTCTATAAATAAAGATTATTTGTATTTTTATTATTATGTGTTTTTACTGTGAAATATATAAACGATTGCAGCTCAGTATGATTTTTTCACCACAGTATGATTGGTCAGTCACACAACGATAATATGATAATAACATAATAATCCTGTATGATTTAGAAAGTACGACATTTTAATTTCGTTTTATCTTTGGCCTTTTTGAACGTGAAGAATAGAATTGGTTCGATGGATAATAAAAGCCTTCTGCTGTAACACGGTGAGGAGTTTACTGTGTGTTTTTCTCCACCAGTTAATTCCAAACAGGAAGCTCATCTCTCTGTCGTGCCGAGTCATCTTGAGGTGCTGAATTGCAGCGAACAGTAAATCTCTCTCCTGATTGGGCACTTTCAGAGACAGACGTTAAAGCACGCCAGTACAGGTACCTGAAATGCCTCCTTGTCTTGCAGCAGAAACTTTGGCAGCAGGCAGGGAGGCAGCCATGGCGGTCTGCGGCTGGCCTCCTCTTTGAAAATACTCCGGGTGCACGGTGGGAGCAGTGATGGTCACATCACTGCTGTCGGAGGTGAATGTTGGACTGGAGGTTTCCTCCTCATCCGGACGCCACGTGCATATTTTAACTGAGGGCTCATCTGTGCTGGTCTCCCCCTCACCTCCCCCTGATCCATGTTCTGTTGAGACAGTTTCTTATGAGTTCACAGGTTATTTCTAAAAGCAGGAAACTCAACTGTAGGTGCTTTTCTGACAAAAGTATGAGGCTGTGGAACATGAAACTTTGATTAAGCATCGGCCCTCCACAAAGGAGGCAGCTTTCAGGACTACAGGGTAAGTGTTTGATACCTGAAACAGGTTTTTGGTGTTCCTTTGAACTCACCGCTGTTGTTGCTGCTGCTGGTGATCTCTTGCTCCTTAGAGACATCATCAGATTCCTCGGCGACAGGAGGCTCGGCGCTGTATTCCCGGTCAGAGCGAGACTCCTGCGGTGTGGAGAAGGAAGGTTCTGGTTCCCAGCCCGGTGTGAGGGTCAGATGAGGGATCAGTGTGACTTTCACGTCTGATGGAGGAGGTGCATCAGTGCCAGCCTCGCCGTCAATTCCCTCATCAGTGTGGTCAGTTGAGAGAGTTGGATTTGTCAACTGGAGTCCTGGTTTCACCTCCAGGCTTTCTCCTGATGATTCACCTGATCCCTCTTTGGTGTCTTGTTCCCTCCCCTCTGGATCGCTGACTGTGATATTTTGGGTTGTGCTGAGGAATACTTCTGGGCTTTCTCCTAATCCCTCCTGCTCAAGTTTGTCCTGGATGTCCTCCGGAGGTTCAGCCCCAGATGAAGCATTGCTTTCGGGTAGGAAGGTTATAATCTCTGGGGAGCTAGCTTCAACCTCCAGAGGAGGGGGAGACAGAGTTACAGATCCAGGGGACGTCAACAAAGTGACCGGATCGCTGTTCAGGAGAGGAGCGTCTACACTGGAGCCTGAGTCGTCCGTGACCGTGGTGACCTCTGCTGTCGGGATGTCTGCAGGACGAATGTGGTCGGTCGGATCATCTGGTGCTGCCTCCTCTGAAGTGCTGCTGGATTCATCATCACCATGACCCACTGGGATGGCCGACTCTACAGTTACACCTGGGGGCTCTTGAGCAGGATCATAACCTGTCAAGAGAAGGGATCGTCTGAAATTATATGTTAAAAATATCTCTCCTTTGTTTGGAAATGACTAACTACAGCAGGAACTAAAAACAGACATAAGAATGACAATGTACGTCTGTACAGGAGTAGAATATAGTCCAGATTTATATTTATATGGCGTATACATTTTATATATTTGTAAGGATATGTTTGTAGCCATGCTAGCAGTGAGGCAGTGTACCACTACCGTCAATTATACTACACTTGTTCATATTCTTACCTGCCCACCTCTGCAACTAATGTCCTGGATTCCTGTCAGCATCAGCTTTAGTTTGAGATGAACACTATAAACTGTCAAGTAGCTTAATCGATAGTAAAACATCATACATGTATTTAAATTTTGCATTAATTATCTGAATCTGTAAAGTAACTAGTAACTAATGTTGTCAAACAAATGTAGTGGAGTAAAAAGCAGAAGGTAGAATTAAAGTAGAGTAAATGTACTTTCCACAACTGTCCAACAGAAGGAGACAGGAGGAGACAGGAGGAGACACGTAGAGACATGAGGAGACACATAGAGACAGGAGGAGACAGGTAGAGACAGGAGGAGACAGGAGGAGACAGGTAGAGACAGGAGGACACATGTAGAGACAGAAGGAGACATGAGGAGACAGGTAGAGACAGGAGGAGACAGGAGGACACATGTAGAGACAGGAGGAGACAGGTAGAGACAGGAGGAGACAGGAGGAGACAGGTAGAGACAGGAGGAGACAGGAGGACACATGTAGAGACAGGAGGAGACATGTAGAGACAGGAGGACACATGTAGAGACAGGAGGAGACAGGAGGAGACACGTAGAGACAGGAGGAGACAGGAGGACACATGTAGAGACAGGAGGAGACATGTAGAGACAGGAGGACACATGTAGAGACAGGAGGAGACAGGAGGAGACACGTAGAGACATGAGGTGACACATAGAGACAGGAGGAGACAGGTAGAGACAGGAGGAGACAGGAGGAGACAGGTAGAGACAGGAGGACACATGTAGAGACAGAAGGAGACATGAGGAGACAGGTAGAGACAGGAGGAGACAGGAGGACACATGTAGAGACAGGAGGAGACAGGTAGAGACAGGAAGAGACAGGAGGACACATGTAGAGACAGGAGGAGACATGTAGAGACAGGAGGAGACAGGTAGAGACAGGACGACACATGTAGATACAGGAGAAGACATGTAGAAACAGGAGGAGACATGTAGAGACAGGAGGAGACAGGAGGAGACATGTAGAGACACATGTAGAGACAGGAGAAGACGTAGAAACAGGACGAGACAGGTAGAGACAGGAGGAGACAGGTAGAGACAGGAGGACACATGTAGAGACAGGAGGAGACAGGAGGAGACATTTAGAGACAGGAGGAGACAGGTAGAGACAGGACGAGACAGGTAGAGACAGGAGGACACATGTAGAGACAGGAGGACACATGTAGAGACAGGAGGACACATGTAGAGACAGGAGGAGACATGAGGAGACACATAGAGACAGGAGGAGACAGGTAGAGACAGGAGGAGACAGGAGGAGACACGTAGAGACATGAGGAGACACATAGAGACAGGAGGAGACAGGTAGAGACAGGAGGAGACAGGAGGAGACAGGTAGAGACAGGAGGATACATGTAGAGACAGAAGGAGACATGAGGAGACAGGTAGAGACAGGAGGAGACAGGTAGAGACAGGTAGAGACAGGAGGAGACAGGACGAGACAGGTAGAGACAGGTAGAGACAGGAGGAGACAGGAGGAGACAGGTAGAGACAGGAGGACACAGGCAGAGACAGGAGGAGACAGGTAGAGACAGGTAGAGACAGGAGGAGACAGGAGGACACAGGCAGAGACAGGTATAGACGGAGGACACAGATAGTGTTTAACATGCATTTTGACACGCTGACTGTAAGATTTCTTACAACTTGAAAGTGTTCAGCTGGTACGGACACCTGGTGAATAACATCCTAACTTGAATATTCACTGTGTACTTACCAGAATGAGACGTGGGGACCAGTTCAGAGGTGGCTGAGGTGTCCATACCAACCAAACTTTGAGTCACAGAGTTTTGTGTTGCCTCGTCTGGAGGAGGATTTGCACTCTCCTCTCCAGACGCCTCCTCCGATGGACGGTTCTCAGGCGTACTGCCGTCAACAGATGGCAGCAGGGTGGCAGGGTGGACGTGTGTTTCCTCGGTGTGGGGTGAAGCAGTCACCGCTGATATCTCCTCAACAGTACCGGCGCTGGCCTCTTCTGGCTGCCCTGAAACATTGTAAGAGGTGCTCGAGTGGACGAGCTCAGGGGCGTGTTCCAAGTGGGCATCTGGAGTGTGGTCCTCTTGTACGACAGGAAGATCCCCCTCCTCAGGAACCTCTGGAGAGCTGCTGAGGAGCTCATTTGCATCAGTTCCAGGTGTTGCATCGACAGCTGCTGTATCCAGGCTTTCGGTCTCAGAGATGTGATGCTCGGAGGGCTCTCCGCTCGCTGACGTTGTTGTTGTTGCATCAGTTGTGGGTAAAGTGGAGTCTTCACCAACAGTTACTACGCCATCGGCCTCTGGAGAAACTGTTGGAGGTACATGAGACTCTTCATGATCTGAGTCTGGGCTTTCTTCAGGTGCTGGCTGATAGGAGTCTGGGTAGCTGGCCTTCTCTATGAGCTCCCAGGTATCCTCTGTGGACTCTTGACGCTCAGATGGAGGAGTGACAGACTGATGAAGGTCTGCCGTCAGCAATGGTTCCTTATCGTAGCCCGATCCTGGGGACTGAGCCTCCACAGGGCCCTGCTTTACAGGATTGGCCGTCTGGGCACGTTGGACCTCTTCGCCCCCCTTTGGCGTCACTTCGCTCAGTCTAAACTCCTCCTGTGCAGGATTAGTTAAGAAAACAATGTCTTGGCCAATGTCCTCTGGCTCAGTGGCAAGAAAGTCCTGAGGAGATTCAGTGTAAGGGCCGTTATCGCCTGGAATACAAAGCAGAAGTAGAATATGTTATTTTAATGTCCTGGATTTGATTGGACTTATTCCTGAAACCACTACGGAAAAAGCTCGGTTGAGAGTCTCAAAGAAAGCTCATTTGCATGTAAGAAAGAAGAAACAGCATTTGTGATCATTCAACTTAACAAGTAGGCACCTTCTACAGCAGGGAGACTAATTATAGTATTATAGTAGAAGGTAGTACACAGTGGGTGTTGTTGACACCATTCTTGGCTGAATGGAGTCTTTCAGTTGGAACAGTACGTGGGCCGTGACTGATGGTGTTTCAGCAGTCCACAAGAACACAAGTACAGACAAGAACGCAGACTGAGGAAAGCCTCGTTGTCATGAACAGTTCCTCTAAGGTGCAGATTTTCCCTCGTTTGTCTCAGTTTGATATTTTTAAGATGAGGTACAACTATCTGGTATTTCACAAGAAAGAGGAGAAAGTCATAAAAAAGAACTATGTTTTTTCTTCTTTCCTATACCCTGTTAACTATCTCAAGACCCCTTGGAGGGGTCCTGATCCCCAGGCTGGGAACCACTGGCTCGGAGAACACCGCAGGGCTGCAGAAAATAAACCTGGACACTTATCAAACACGAGATTGTCCTCTTACTTCTGAAGCAGTAGACGTCATGTCGAGTATGAACCTCGGGGAAGCCCGTCTGGTTGCTGTAGCGGTAGACGGTTCTGACCCCCGGTTCGCCGCCTCCGCAGCGCTCTCTAGGGGTGACGATGGGGTAGCGCACACTCCCATCTGCCAGCCACCCCGGACTGCAGTGGTTCAGTCCATCATTCCAGGCCGCGTACAGCTGAGCCGTGGTGGTCAGCTCGGCCCCGTGACTCAGACAGTAGGCCTTGGCCTCCCAGAAGGTGAAACGCTGGGGGGCGGAGCCATGGAACACTTCACCTTTACACAAGGAGACAGGTGTCAAGTTTTGACGATCTTGTATCTTGTATACTCTTTTTAAATAATTGTTTTTACAACCTGGGTTCTTATTTCAGTAGTTTGGGCCATTCTTCTTCTTCTTCTTCTTCTTTTCCATCAGTTTTATTAAGTATATTTATTGCTGTGATCATGGCATGCATCAAGTTCAGTAGGGCAGCAACATAAGTAGTCAGACACACTGTTGTCTAAAGCAGTGGTTCACAACCTTTTTAGCTTGTGACGCCTTAAAACGACGCAACGTCTGCTTGTAATTCCAGCAATTAAAGCTGGTGACAAAAATGTTTACTGATGTGAATAATAAGACAAAAATAAGGTCCAGGTTGTAAAACAAAAGTTCATAAAACTCCTTTTGGTTGTTTTACCTTCAGTATTCTCCACGTAGCAGTAGACGTCGTACAGCTCATCGGGCTCTAACAGCCCATAGTTCCTCACTCCTGGCAGCCCATCCATGTCCCCAAAACAGCCCTCTCTGGGCATCTGAATGGGATATCTGCGGAAGGAAATATTGCACAGCACTGAAACACCAAGTGCCTCTTCTTTCATAATGGCAGCACTCCAAACTGCACACTTGTTTGAGCTCTTCTCTGAGTGAGTGTTGAAGTGGGGAGAGATGTATGGTTTGAGATCAGCAGAGTGCCTCTCAGCTACTTGATGCTGTGTGTGCTCTGATGTGCGGATGTAGAGAGCATATCAAATGTTAGCTGGCTGAGTGGACCACTATCAGCCCTCCAAACTGGATGCTGTTGACTGACAGCAACGTGTCAGTCCAGCAATTTAGTGTTGTTGTTTTTGTTGAGCCTCATGGAGGATTTGGGCTGTTGCCAAACGTCCACTGAACATCTGAGTGTCTCAAATCATAATTCTAAAGAACACAGAAAGCAGAACTTTCCAGCTAAGAGACCACTTGATCCAGTGTTGAGTGACGTGTCCTGTTTGACATTGGACCATTTTCTCTCGGGTGCTCACCTCACTGAGTGGTCTGAGAGCCAGCCGGCATCACACTGCTCGTATCCGCTGTGGTAGGCGGCCAGGAGCTGCTCTGGAGAGGCTATTTCAGCCCCGATCTCCTCGCAGGCCTCTCTGGCCCGCTCAAAGGTAAAGGCGTACCGGCTGGATGCATCACGGTAATGGAAAACCACCCCTGTAAAACCATCAAAACAACAGCTTCATGAATTCTGTAATTCCCGTCGTGTCGAGATGCATTAGAGGCAGGGTGGCATACAGTACGCAGGGAAAGTGCGTGTCAGTAGGTGTGTTTCCATTCAAATGTTACACAAGATTAAAGCAAACTTCTGAAACTTTGCCCAAATAAAATATGAGTCAGCACGCGTTTCCTTCAACCACCTTTATGTGAATATAGGACAAGCCAATAAGTACAGATACATCATTACTGCTTCCTTTATCAGTGTGGTGATGAAGACGGGTTCACATGCACAGTGATGCACAGTGACGAGTAAAGACAGAAGAGCTCCACAAACATAGATGCAGAATCCATCGCCTCGTCATGTGTTCTGGTTATTTTGTCCACCCTCAAGTGTATCTCTAAATAAAGCGTGTGACTCATCGCAAAAAAAGGAGATATCTTGAGCTGCTAGCTTTGATTTGATGTAACATCCTTTACTTTTTTAAGTTTAACTTTACTGTGTCTGTGTCTGTCTCACCTTTGACCTTGACCTGAGCGACATCGTCGGCGTCCTCCAGGCCCTGCTGCACCTCGCAGCGGTAGAAGCCGGTGTCGTTCTGCCTCAGGCTCTCCAGCCGCAGGGTGAGGTCGGCGGGCGAGTAGGCGTAATTGAGCAGCGAGGCTCGGTCTTTGTAGGCCTCGCTGACTCTCACCCTGTCGCCGCGGGCCACCAGGATCTCCGTCTCTCGGCCGTGAGTCAGAACGCTCCATTTGACCCGGGGGAGGGACAGGACGGCGTGGCGGCCGTTGGTGGAGGGCGACGGCGGCGGGTGGGCCAGAGACACGAGGCAGGGTAACGTCAGAGAGCCGCCAAGCACAGCAGCCACAGGCGGGGCGGTGGGGATGGTCACCTGGAGAAGCTTGGAATCATCTGAGGAGAGGCAAGCTTTAAAGTAAGAGGCGACATTTTGAGAAACATGCTTATACTTTTTCTCGTGGAGTGAAGACTGATACCACCATGTCTGTGTGTTACAGCTAGCCTAGCTTAGCATGAAGACTGGAAGCAGGGGGCTAGCCTGGTTCTGTATCTACAGTACTAAAGCTCACTAAGTAACATGATGTATCCTGTTGAATCCATAAAATTTAACAGCAACAGTTAGCAGTTTTGTGGGGAGTTACGTGCTGGAACTCTTCCTGCCTGGCACCCTGCAGGAAGTCACTGCACCCAGCTTTCAGCAAATAAAAGTATTTCACAAATTGTCTGTTTAATGAATGTCTGCTTCAGCCTTTATACATAGTAGATGTCCAAGTCCTGACAAAATAAAACTAAGAGCCACACACACTACACTCAGTGAGGCTTCGCTTACACACAATGCTTTAATAATTAGCACCAAACACAGCTGAGGCTGATGGGAATGTCATTAGTTTTGCAGGTATTTGGTCATAAACCAAAGTACTGGACAGATCACATGTTTGACCAGATGATGGCGCTATATGAAAAGAGGATCATGTTCACGTTATTAGAATTCATCATGAGGGGAACATTCAATACAAACGGCGATCCATCCGATAGCTGTTGAGATATTTCATCCATAAAACCACATCACAGGCTGAAAACCACATACCATAATAAAATCGTGACAAAACACAGAGGCGGAGGAAGGAGGAAAAATAAAAGGGGAACTAGAGAAACATATTATCATATTAATGAAGGGGTCCCAGATTCTCTGTCAGTCAGCTTAAAGCTCATTTCATCCATTCATTCCCTGAAATACACACTTCCTTTGCTTCTCCAGGTTTGTAGCGAAACCCTGCGACCATCATTAGAGCCACAGCTTGTGTTGGACTCTTTTGATTCTGAAGAAACGTGTATCTGTCAATACTTGCTTGCGTTGTGCTTCTGACACAACCAAAGTTAAAGACGTTCAGCCGTCTCCTTCAGCCCAACCAGTTAACCTTGATTTTCAGCTGGGACACTGGGACCCCCTTGGAAACGGCCTCCATGGCGTGCATGTCAGCAAAAACAATGAACGACAGGAAATGATTAAAGACAACCCCCCCCCCCCCCCCCTGCCCTTAAAAGTCAGAGGTCAGGTATGATTTAATGGAGTCGAGGACGTCGGTGGCGGATGGTAGCGGTGAAAGTGACGGGGACGGAGAGGGAGGGGTGCGTACCTGACTCGTGGTGGGGGGTAGAGGACGACGGCAGGACGAGGAGACAGATGGCACACAGCAGCGCAGGCAGAAGCACATCCAGTCTGTGGGTGAAAGACAAGAAGGGAGGGGGAGGGACATGTTTGAACTTCACTATATATTTATACAATTACTGTGTCGCCATTCTAGTCGATTCAAATCTCACTGGTTACTTGACATCATGAAGAAACCTAATTATGTACAAACGCTGTGAAACTCACACCATCCATTTGTTGTTGTTTGCGTCTATTTCTCATTTCTAATTTCAAGGGAACGAAGCGAAAACCTTTATCGTTGTCAGCTGAGAGTGATTCAAAACGCCTGAACGCCAAACACACGACCTCGCCACTGACAGTCGATGGCAGCATTACAGGTGTTGTTTCATCCACTGACGGCGTCTTTATTTCTCACTGCTGGAGACGCGAGATCAGCAGTCAGTTTGACAGTTGTCTTTGTTTAAGACTTTTTTCACTTTGTAGACAGTCCCACACGTCCCAGAACAGCTGGCTGACACCTCCACACCTCCACACTGAGATATCAGTTGAGTTGGAGCTCCCTCCCAACAGGGACAAAAGAAAGAAAACACATATTGACTTAATGCTCCGAGCCATTCATCAAACTCAGAGCGGGAAGGAGGGAAGAGGCCAACTTTCATTTAAACATTTAAACTGCAGCAGAGAGGATGAAGACTTCATCCATCATCTGACACCACAAACTGTTCATTCTTCCAGGTTGTCTCCAGGATGAAATCTTTGGTTGTATTACTGGAGAAATGTTGGTAATGATTTTATAATCCCATTTGTCCAATTCTGATTTGTCGTCCGTCTCATGTTGTTTGTTCGCTGTTATTGACCAAGAAACTCTTTAAAATAGCTTTCTAGTCTCGGTGAGGTGAGCAGACAGACAGGCAGTCTGCCTGTCTGTCTGAGTCTGTGTGTCCTTGGATCTTTCTAGCTGCTGTGAGTCAGACTTCAGGAGCTGCAGAGTGTGAGCTGAATTCTGATCCCCTTAAAAACTCCCTGGAGGGTCGGACTGAAGCCCAACCTCCAACTTAACTAGATTTACCATTATTACCGCTCCTTTTATCCTCCCGTATATTCACTGTTTTTCTTTGTTGCATTGTAATCCTGTCTTCTTTTTCAGCTTGGAAGAAGTTTTCTCTCCTCCTCTTCTCACAACATGCTGACCAAGCAGCTCAAACTGCGCTAAGAAAGGCTTTGATCCAACAATCACCAAAAAGCTGCACGAGGCAACTGCAGACATGGACAGCTCTGAGTGACAGCGATGCAGCCTGATGGCTGCTGAATGTCACTGCGTGCCGCCGCCAACAAGTTCATTCAACAAGCCCCAAACTCTCAACAGCTAATTTCACCTCTCCTACTGTGTCTCCTGCTCTCCAGTAGCTAGAAAAGAAGAGGTGTGGTGAGTGTTGGCCTCTAAATCAACGTATTACGTTGAACTTGAAGAACTGGATGCTGGAACTAGCTTCCTAGCCTAGCAGCCCACTGCTACGTCACACGTTTCCTTGCTCTGATTGGTTGTAGCGCCCGTTGATAACGCCCCTTGGATATCAGAAATGAACGGGGAGGTTGGTCTGGTGATGTCAGGCTAGCTTTGTCTGTGAAGGAGGAAATCTCATCTCACTATCTGACCCCAGAAAAGCTGTTTATTTCAAGTCCTGTGTCACATGATAAATCTGCATTTTCAGAAGTGAATAAATGATCAGCGGCTCCAGGTGGAGAAATGAAAAATAAATAACCGTCAAGCTGCAACCTGCAAGTAAAACCGATTCCATGGTTTGTGTTTTTGTGTGTTTGCAGCTGACGAGACGCTATTTGACACAAACAAACCGAAACAAACAGAAAACAGCCGGTGACCTCCGACACCTCGCAGACTCCTTACCAACAAAGAGACCTGTCAGCGCTTCACCTTCAGGCCTGAATTAACAAGCAGTTCACCTGAACGAGGCAGAGAGGACGAGGCTGAGGGGGCACAAGTGGAAAATCACAGACGTTACAATTACTGGCTGTCAACGACCACGTCCACTGTGACTGAAAGGAGTATTAAACTTGAACTGACGCAGGAAATTAAAGTTTGTTTTGTGGGTCTCAGCAGAGACATATTTCTAATCAAAACAGGATTAATAAATAATCACTCAAAGGCTTTCTAATGCCTAAATTTGGCTCCGTCATCCCAAAACGAAAGCTCTGAAGACAGAAATGCCACTTGGGATAAAGCCGGCGGTTCAAATCACTCCGCTGAACAGAGCTGCAGGCGGGCGGAGACACATAAGAAACATCAATGTAGATGCGATATTTACCAAATATCTTTTTCAAATTAGCAATTAATTGCTGAGTTATTACAGCAGCTGTCATATTGTGCCCTTGAGAATCACTCACATACTATATGATGATTATTAAGGCGTTACAACTGCTAATTACATCATGACTAATGGTGGATTTTTGAGGCTGATAGTAACATTAATCAACAGTCTGAACACAATAGGTCAATATTCATATTCATATGCATTTACATAAATGTTTGACACAAAGAATTGTGACAAAGCTACAGCAGTGACTGCAGTGAACCGGACATTTTGCTGTTGAAATGTCAACTTGTCCGTTTCTAAATGACCTCAAGCTAATCTTTGATTTATGATTATATATTTGGGATTCGTGGTGGCTCAGTGGGAGAAATGCCCTTCAGCCCTTCAGGGTTGTGGAAGTAAAAGTCCTGTTCATTTTGTCAGGTGACCGACAGCTGCAATCATTTATTTCATTCATCGTTGTCATTAATGTAGCCTCTGGGGGAACATGAATTGGCAATGGCAGCGTATCACATAACATAAATATCACAGTGTAAGTGAATAAATACAATCAGACTGAGCTTCTCTTCCTCTCAGTCTCATATCTTATTGGAGGTGAACATCGCAGATCGTTGCCTTTCTTCTGTGGCTCTTTCTTTATTAATCCAGCTCAGCTGTTAGCTTCGCCTTCTCCTCATCTCAGACTGATCCACCCGGCAGGAAGAATTATCTTTAGAGAAGTGTTGAAAGAAAAACGCAGTTCGTCGAAGTGTCTGTAAGATGTAACTTTGTCTAGTATTCACCTCCGTAACAGTCGAGTTAGAATAAAGAAGACGGTCAGTGGACAAATGTCAACCTGTCGGCTTCCTGTCACTCTGGTTTCAGTTCCTCTCTTCATCAAATGGACATAATTCCTCCTGACAATCTTCCACCAATGTCTGACTTCTAATCTCAGAATCCCTTCATTTCAAACTTATCTGACTCACACACACACACACTCCATCATGCAGGGGGTGTATAGAGAGGGGTGGGGGGGGGGGGTTCCTATGGGGGGGCAGAGCAGGCAGAGGACGCAGCCCAGGCAACATCAGAGATGCAAAGACCGGCATCACAAGTGGCTGAATAGTCAATGACTTCACCTTGAGGGAAAAGGCGGCGGGGCCAAGAGAGAGGATGTTTGACCGCTCAGTTTGCCAGGAAAGGTCATTTGAGGCTGGAAGGGAGGGGGGGGGTGAGGAGGAGGAAGAGGAGGAGGAGGGAGGGATGGGGGGGGGGTGAACCACATTCTTAGAGGACTGCACCAGCTTTGTGAGGGTTTGGCCCATTTGTCACTTTACCCAGCGTGTGAGGAGAGGGCTCCTGTAGATATCCCAGCGACACGTCCTCACACCTGGACGGCAAAACACACCTCCACAAAAGCACCATTTCTGCTACTTCTGTCCTGCGTTTACACATCTGAACTGATACCACGACAAGTATTTGTAACACTAAACAGTCCTGCGTTAAAACAACGCGCAGGGCATCAGTTAGCGGGGCGGTGACATCATGAATCCAGGAAGTCCAGCTGGAGTAACAACTGCAGGCGTTTAAACAGGCGCCACAACACTGAGTGTAATACTCACAGACTGGACTTCACAGCAACTACTACTTCATCTTTCGTTAAACAGTACAAATACTGTGTTCACGTTGTAATCTGCCACGAACGTCAGCTTGGCGTGTGATTGGCCAACGCAGCGCCTCGTCGGACGACGTCACACAGCAGTGCAGCAAAAGTCGAGCCTGGTTTAACCCTCTTGCCATGGTTACCATGGATACGGATACCAATTACAGTTTGAGTCAGCGTGAACATGTCGAGCTGGCACAGATCGCCGTTATCGTATTAATTAAAAACTGCCAAAATAAAACATGGCTGTCAGTTAATACACATGCGCTCTACAGGTCGTGAGCATTAACTGGGCATCACTCAAAAAGGGTTTTGCCTTCATGGATAAAATAAGGCGATTGGGGGTCTAACTTTAGTTACTTACAAATATTGAAAGCAAAACTAGATTCAATAAAGGACTGAAGGAGGAACCTCGGGAGCTGCACAGTCTTTCACACACAACCACAAAGCCAGACTCGGCCTCTCTGCTTCTGTCTTTCAGGTTTAAGAATGGAGTGTGAATCACTTGCTGAGCCATCGTTGGACCAACCCGACGCCACCACTCCCCCCCCCGCGTTGTACCCCTCTGCTTTCTCATGGCAAGGACCACCGCCGCTACCCTTTTGCCCCTCGGCAGCTCCTCCATCACGCCGGCCCACCAGTCCCACATCGCGCCACCTCGAATGACTCGGTCTGCCCATCTCCAGGGGCAACCCGAACCCCCCCCCTGACAGACACAATCTGACAGGAAGCAAGGAGCAGCCGGGGAGGGCTGGAAGCAACGCAGACCTCTCAGAGAAAAGAGAGGCAGAGAGGAAGAAAGGGAGTCCGTACAGCATGACTGAGAGCTGAGAGAGACGTGAAGCTCGCAGGAATGATTTGAAGCGAGTCACCAGCAGCAGCCACGTCTTACTAGCTGTGAGCTGCTGACTCTGTGTGCCGGAGGGCCAAACTTTCAAAGAAGTGACAAAAGCCATAAGCTACTAGACTCTGGCTGTGGACTGTGTGTGTGTGTGTGTGTTGTAGTCTGCGTGCCACAGGCTGATTAGGCAGAATTGCTGTGAGTTTTAAGGGCTTATACCTCAGACATGGTGACAAAGAAACAACCGGTCTGCACTCATTATTTAGTCTGAGTCACATTTCAGAGGCGCTGCGGGAAGCGTCCTGATGCTACTGCGGAGAAGCTACACCTTCTAAAGCTATAGAGCAACGACAGAAACCCGCATGACCTGCAGCCCCCACTGAGAGCCGACTGCACCACCAGTCCCCGAGAAACCGGAACAAGTCACAGTTTAAAACTCAAACACACCACCTGAGGAACGTGTAACAGGAACTGGTGTCAGGTGTGAAATGTGTCCCTGTCTTTTGGCAGGACTGTAAAGACCAGATGTTGGCGTTTTGATAAAGTCAGACCTGAGCTTCAGCAGCCACATTGAGGCAAAAACTGAACCCGTATTTTATCATCTCAAACAATTAGTAAGAATTAGAAAAACTCCTTCATCTCCAGCAGGGTGGACCGCTGCACCGCTCTCTTGTATTTACTGTTAAACAACTTCGGCTCGTTCAGAACCAAAAGAACCGAGCACGCTTCTGTTCTTAAATCTCCACAACAAACAACATCAGGGCAAAATATAAACTCTTCTCTTCGGTCTTCAGGAGGCAGTCAGCTAGTAGAACGCGTCAGATCCAAACTGCCATGCTGCACCAACTTTAAACACCTTTAGCCACTTTCGCAAATATCTCAACTGCAATTTCCTTTACTGAATACTGAATTTTCTTTATCTTTAACTGTGTTTCTGGTCTTTGATTTTATTTTTTATCTAATTTTATTCTATTACAATTGATTTTTTTCATTTTCTTCTTAAACCTGAAATAACAGATTTTCTTTTGGCCACTTGGGGGCAGCGGACCTGAACTCAACATCGACATATCGTCACAGTTTGAGTTGGTGGACTTGTTAGCAAACAGTTGCTTATTTCCACATCCAGCAGACACGTGGAGTCGTGTTTGCTCTGTGTTTGGTCTCCTCCACCTCCTGAGGGAAGCTGCATATGTGAAAACAGTATACAGTATACAACAGTATACAACAGTACACATACTCCGCAGGTGTGTTGCCACAGTAAAATATCTTCCCTATTGGGACACAGTTTATCAGAGATACGTTTATGATAAGAAATCAGCTGGAAGACTTTGTTATTTTGTATTTATGGACTTTTGTATATAAAATTATAATGATTCAAGTCATAGTTAAACGAGCTAATGTATTTTTAAATGCTTCCATTAAAGAACTTCACCTTCCTACAGACAGTTTGAGTTTGGTACTTTTAATTTCCAGGGTGAAAGTCCCAGAATACTTTTACAGACCTGTAGTTCTGGTGTGTATGAATATTCCCATGTGCAGTGAAGTGACTCGGTACATCAACTCAAGCATTGTACTCAACAACATTAAGGTACTTGTACTTACTTGAGTATTTTAAGTTATACTCTACGAAATATCAGACTCCACTACATATATAGATACCCAACAGTATATAACAGTACAAGTGCTTTAAGTACAATTTGCTGTGTACTTTTTACTTGTTGGAGTATTTCTACATCCTGCTGTCACTACTTTTCCTGCCCAGCTGTTATCACACTGCAGCAGGTGATGCTGTCAGCCTAATCACGCACATATCACGCACTTATGGTTATTATAGCGGGGCCAAGTTAAACGATCCTCCACGAGCTCAAAAGGTTCACTGATCATAAAGCAAACGCGTGCAGGTGAAAACGGCCGAATAACAAGGAGGAGTTTGACAGAGTGAACAGATGTGATGGACTTACTTCATTTTCATCAGGCTCAGCTGTCGGTCCAGACTGTCAGGAGCTGTTCGTGTCCCCGCGGAGCCTCTGACCGGGTCCAGGTCGATCTTTGTGTCTGTGTTCCGACCTGAAGTCCTTCAGCAGCCTCTGGAGCGACCGGCCGCTTCTCGATCAGCGAGACAGAGATGGGGGCTTCGACTAGTGTCCGTCCCGACCGCCGAGAGGAGAGGAGGTGAAGAGAGGGGGGACGGGGATGAGGGCAGTGTTAAAAGACCGACACCCCCCCTCCTCCACCACCCCCCCCCCCCCTCCTCCTCCTCCTGCCTGGAAAAATCCTAATCCCTGACTGAAGGTGAACAAGTGGGGAATAAGGTTCTCTGGTGGTAGAAGGAGGGATGCAGGTATGCAGAGTTCAGCATAGTGAGCTGTGTTGTCCTTGAACTGCCCTTTTCAAATCACTATTAAAGCTGCAATAACTGACAGTTTTTACGGCCACTAGGGGGCAGAAGAGCCCCGCAGCAGGCTGACAGACACACAGCCCTCACAGGTCGTGGCTAATGTGTTAGCAAACAGCTAATATACAACTCCAGCTTTCATTTGTTTGTCTGTAAAATCAGAAAATAAATGTTTTCTCATAGTTATGCGAGTATCTAACGAGACAAGATCTCAAAATAATAATATCAACATTATCTTTATTGTGGTTACCTGATTTATTTCCTCCATTATTTGAAGCTTTGGACACTGATGGACGTTAGAGACTCATGCCGGACGACACGGTGGCGATTTGTGTGTCAACATTTGAACTAGAGTGTAAGATATCTATGTTGAACTGCTCCCTGGTGACGTGAAACGCTGCAACATCCGTTCCTATGGCAACATTGATTAGATAGGCTACGGGTCTCAAACAGGAGAGGAAATCATAATTAAGAGACACGGTAAAGGAATTTATTTTTCCTTTAGTGAACGCAAAGTGCTTCTGCAGGCCTGCACCAACTCCTAAGCGTTGAGACTGAAGCAAAACAATGAAAGGAAGAGCTGCAGGGTGGGTGATGACAACACTGTTGCTCGGTGACTGACAGTAAAAACGGATGTCATCTTGTTCCGTTTGCAACATGACTGTAATGTGACTTTCGGTTTTCTGCATTTCAGCGTTGTTCCAGGAATAAGAACGAGGTAGACTTTCATAGTTTTAAAAACATCAGCTGTGAACTCTCCACATCAGTGGGTCTCTGAGGATTTGTCACCCCTTTCACGTTACACTTGTTGTTAATATAATATCAACTCAGACTGCGAGATGAAAGTGAACTTGGTCAAGCAGACTGAAAGCATGAACCACATGGCAGGATTATTCAATGCTCTCAGACGGACGCTGACCCGTGTGCTCAGTCGATGTATGTGTGAGGTTATCTGGCATTGTGCAAAATGGACAAATTCCTGATGGCTTGGCAATGAGTAATAAAAACCGAATTATGCACATGTGGCTGATGCTGGGCCATGACTAATATGTGCGGTGTGTGATGTGTGTGTGGAAAGGGTAATCTGCAGCTCCCAGTAACTTGACCCAGGGGGTGATAAAATCCATAAAATCCATATTGTATTGCCTAATGAGACCAACGGTGCTCTTTCATGTATTTCAAGGCCTTATTAATACAGCAGGTGAACACTTAATCTTCTTTCATTTCAAATGTTGAGAACAGTATTTAAATCAATAATGTGAAAGTACATTTTTACAAAAGGATCAGCGAGCTGAAAGATGTTTCTCATTCTCATTTCTTCTTCAGCCTCAAATATGAAGGTGAAAATCTTGTTTTTAACATATTAAACTCAACACAAAGCCTCTTTTGGTTTTAAAGCTCTGGCTTTTACTTATGGAGCTAATAACAGGGCATTAAATCAAATTATTCACATTAGTGCCCATACACAAGGAGATTTAGGGGGGATAAACAGTATGGGATAATCTAGACTAGGGGATGGATTAAATCACATGTTGCTTTGCAATATATTTTTGCTCAAACTTGTCTGTAACCCAAAAGCTGAAGAAGTGTGACTTGGTGAGTGAAAGGCTTCACATGACGACTAAAGGCCTCAGTATGCTTCAAATGAAGCGTCTGATCGTCTAACAGCAGCCGAACCCCCTCCCTGAAGAATGAAGTGGGAGAGTTTGTGTTTGACAGTGTTTGTAACTTTCGATCTGACAATCTGACACGTCCACGTTATGCAGCACAACAAGTGTGCAGAGGTGTGAATTGATGTATCGTAAGAACGGGACACGAGACTCAAAGATGGCGCCCACTGCACATGCTCATTAGTGTTTCTCCCGCTCGGCTCATAGACTTTACATTGGGACGACTAGACGCATAAAAAACATTCATGGTTTAAAAATTCATAATACAAGACAAAGATTAATAGCAGACCTCGCCTGCAGTTTGGGGTGTCCTGGTGCAGGGATGCTAATTTTTAACAGCCAGACCAGATCTTTTAACAGATGACAGAAGCTGCAAATTCAGTGTTAACAAAAGGTTCTTAATTGTTTGAGGCTCCAGATTTCTACTGTGCAGTTTATTCATGTCTTCCATTGAGCAGCTAACACACTGTGGAGTTCACAGCTAAAGAATTTCTAGCACAGGAGATTCCACTGCCTCCTTTGCCAGCTACTTAGACTGTGGCCATCAGATGCTTTGGCATCCTCTGTGGTGATACTGAGGGGTTTTCAGCTGCCAGCTTGGTCAGCAGACAAAGAGCAGACACAGGACTTTACCTCAGGACACTTCTCACTTGCTCCATGATAGAAACTCTGACAGGATGTTGTTGAATTCACGTTTTATAACTCACACACTAACACTTTCTTTAAAGTGTTGCCTGAGGTTTGGTCCGTCTCTGTAAACCAGCAGGTCTTTTTCAGGAAGGACGGCATGCTGTATAATTAATGAGCTGGTGTTGAATTCACAGCAGGGAAATAGTGCTGATCGCTCACCTTTAAGGACAAACACTTGCCAGAGGATGCAGAGCGTGGAGCAGTGCGAGACTGTGGAAGAACTGTGCGTTTACACCAGTGTGCAAGACGCCGGCTGGAGTCGAGTCTGAGGACACTCGATGATGTAGCTGTCGACGAGCTCTGAGGGGTTGGTCCTGGACAGAACGGGACATTAACACCAGACCTGGTTTGTCCAATCGAACATTTGTCTGATCTGTCTGATGGTGAGAGCCAGCTGGGTATTGTTTAAATGTTGTAATACTAGTGCCACAACAATACCCAAGTTCTGGTATCAACGGAAAAACAATACCGGGAAAGATGAAGATGAACATTTTATGTCATTCTGACGTTAGCAGTTAGCTCAAAGCAGAGCAATGTGCTCTCTGAGGTTGCTTTGCTTGCTAGCATGAGCCTTCTTCCTTCAAAACTCTTCTTTTCATTCAACAGGAGAAGCAGAAGTTCTCAAATGTTAAATCATGTCTGAATGCAACCAGATGCGCAAGAACACGATTTCAACTGATTTAAATTGACCAAAGAAAGTAAAGTAAATTCATTGTTATGGTATTTGCTAAAGCACTGGTACACTCAGAAGAAATCATCATGAGTCATTTTCAACAACATAAAAGTCATTATTATTATTATCAAAGTGGGTGAGATGACCAAACAGTATTCACTGTTCATTTCACTCAGTAATCCAGCTTTCAACAACAAGAAAATACACATTTACACTTTAAACCAAAATCCCAGATTTGTATGTCTCACGTCACAATATACAGTATCAGCTGCCAGTTTATTAGGTACACCCACAACACTAATGCAGTCTAACACACAACAGCCCTGCAATAACTTAAACGTCTACCGCCATGAAGGTGATAATGTTCAGTTTGTGATGAAACTGTTTTAGAGAGGTGTTGGTTCAACTGTGTGGTCATATTCGAGGCCGTGGTTTGTTGTGCTGTTGATTGTGTGACACTGAGAGGTGTTTGTTGTATTGTTTACTGTATTAGCTCTAAGCTAATGTGGCATGAGGATGACCAGCAGCATAAACAGGGGAAGTGAATGTTAGTTGCAAAGTTACTGCTCATGCTCTTAAGCATTAGACCAGATCACCTGGCAATTCTGACTCACAGTGTGAACTGCAGCGGCACAGGCTGAAAGTTACCTCAGTGATGTCAAAACCTCAATAATTATTGTGATGACGATTTACTGAAGCACTGAGCTAAGCTGAATCTACGGCAGACAACTGAACTCGCCTGGTATTGCATAGGAACTGTATGGACTCTGACAGTGAGCACCAAAGATAGCTGAGTGGAAGGAGGTCAGATAAACAACAACAGACATGAAGAACATCGCTGGCTACCATTGAGCACACAGAGGTCATGCCCTATATTTTTGGGGACGTGGGGGTTTTGGCAATCCATTATCATGTGCAACTTTAAATGAGTGGAAATCAGGAGTTGAAATATTTTGCCATCAACATTTATTTTGAAACGTAGGCCTCCTGCTCCAATATACTACATCCTGTGGGTTTTATGGGCTTATATAATCATGTTGTGGGTTTTTTTTGGCAACATATTTCAACAACTAGACGTCTACGCTTTTCAAACATTTACATTAAAAAAACTGAACATTCAGTCACATTTTAAAACATGATGTGATGAAACGGTATTACCTTAAGGCTTCTGGTTAGTCAAAAAACACTTATCCATAAAAGCCACATCAGGACTAATGACCGCAGTATTTCTAAAACCCTGGATGAGTCTACCTGAAGAACATCACTGGTCGATCGAAGCTGAACAACAGGACAGTATTCTGTCTCAATTTTTCACGTAAAAATAATTAAAATCGTAAAAGAAAAACATAACTGACGTGTGACAGAGCTTAGTGGCAATTTGGTGAGACTTGACATGAATATACACCACAGTGGTGTAAGCATGACTCTGGGCTGAATGTTGTCCCTGAACAGCTGAACTGCAGATTAGAAACACTTACCTTTAAACCCCTTGTTTGTACAGCACAGGTTCGATCAGGTACTGTTGTTGCTGGAATGAATACATGACTGCCCCCTAGTGGCAGGAGCACCATAATGAACATAACCCTGAGGAAGAAAGTAACTGTTGAAGCCGAAGGTCTGACCCAACAGTTATTATATTCTTCTCAGTCGAAACGTCAGTCAGCTGGTAGAGTATCAAGCGCGCGGGATGAGCAGGTACAGTTTCATCCACATGTCAACAGGACAGCAGAAGGGGTTAATCCTGTGACCGGGCAGTGAGTCAGTCGGTCCAAACCACATACCTGCCACACCAAATGTCAAGTTAAACGCAGTTTATTTCCATGGCGTCTCGTCAGATCTGGCTCTAACTGGCCTGTGATTTGGAGGCCAGTTTCTTCTCCCACTCCTCCTCCACCACTTTGTAAAGCTCCATAGTGGCTTTGGCATCCTCCACGGACGAGTGGCCCTTCTTCCCAGTCTGAGGACACAAGAGGGGACGAGTTCGATGTCACTTTGGAGACATTTTTAAATCATGATGACATCTGATGACAACATGTAAGCTAAAATGTTCTCACAATATTACAATATAGGGGTCCTTTAAGCTGCACTTTATACCCATCACTGACTACTGACTTATTCAGTCCTTTTTCAGGAAAGAACATAAAAATGAGTGCTGGGTGTTACAAACTGACTCTAAGTACAAAACTGATATCACTTTTGTGGCCTGCAAATGTTCACACCAACAAAAAGCCCTTTTCAGACATGGAACGCTGCAGGCTTCACCTCTCTAGTAAAGTCTCTTTATCATTCAGGCATAGGTGTGCGTCATGGAAATGTTCATTATTTCTTTATTTATGAATGCCTCATTAAGGGCCATCGGATATATATATCCACAAATAAATATACTCATCAGTTTCAGAATGCCCTGCTGCCTAACTTGTCAAACAGTGCACACATGCTGTAACCTGTGTAAAGCACTACGCTGGACATTCATCTATGCAGCTGGAAGGAATGAAAACGTACAGAATAGAGATCTGATTACTTCTTTCCCCTCTTTTGCCATCAGGGGAAAAAAAATCATTTTAAAGGCTGATCTGATGAGAAGAATCTGCACAAGAACTTAAAAATGGTTCATTCACAGCGTTTTGTGATTTATTGAGCTCATTTGTTTTCTTTGAGCATAAGAGATGATAATTATTAATTAATAAATATATCACTGTGCTGCTGTGGCCTTCACATTCATGTAGCACCGTTCAACTCAGACTTTCAGGTCCAATCTAGGGAAATTGCCATTCTGACTTTTCCATAAAAGTGACATGGACGCTTATTCCGACATGACACCAACATGTTAAACTTCTATCACATTTTGTGTAACGAGGCGCAGGTATGAAAGGTGCTAACGAACACCTAGTGATTGAAATTTGTTCCTACCACTGAAAGATCAGGGAAATCTGCTGCTGTGATGACTGGGTGGAACGAAAATCAAATGCTGAAAAGTCTTGTTGGAATCTGAGTGTTCTCTTGTACTGCAGACGTCCCCCTACCTGGATGTCTCGGTTGAAGATGGCCTTGGTGAGTCTCTTCAGCGAGGCACACTCGTTCACGGCAAAGCCGGCCTTCAGGTTGAGCAGAGAGATTCGAGACGTGTCTCTGGTCAAGACACCGGGGTGAGAGTAACCGAGGACCTTGAAGTCATTGTGGATGGCGTGGCCAATCACCACCTTCCCCATGAGCAGCCTCAGAATCTACCAACACAGAAGACAATCACTCAGTGAACTTTATTAGGTTCATACAGTGCAAAAGTCTCAATTTATTCAATCTATTCAGCAATAAGTCTGCCTGTAATTTCACTTTAACAAACACAAACAAACAGGTTCTCCAGAATATTCCATTGTAGCTGCATTCAACGGGGAAGCTAATCATTTGAAAGGCTAACAGGAATTTCAAATATTAGCATGCAAGCCTAAGCCTGTGTGCTTTGTAACCTAATGTCCCACAAGACAAAAATACAGATTCAAGGTTAAACAGAGACGGACAAAGCCAGAAACAGCAGCACCACGAGAAACACTGCAAAGATGCCACTGCCAGAAACCCCTGAGAGCACCTGGAACGTGAATTTATCACCTCATGGCTACATGTTGCATTACATTTGGTTGCAGTGTAGAGGTGCTAAGAGGTGACAGACACACCTGTACTATCAAACAAGTACCTGTCCAAATGATTTCCTTACCTCCTTCCTGGCCTCAGAGTACGGCGTGGCATTGACGAGGTCACTGCGCCGGATGCCGCTCCATCGGGTGCGGTAGTCAGTAACAGGCATGGAGGGGTTGATGAATTTATCGTAAACCACATCTCCTTCATAGGACACGATACTGCAGCGCGCGAGCTGGCTGATGCTCCCCTTCGGTCCCGTGCCCACCATCTCACAGTCTATAGCGAGGTACTTTGTGGGGATTCCTGATGATGTTTGCGTGGCTGTGGGTTTGTGGCCGCTGGATGCTGAGGGTCTGGGGGTGGAGGCTGTTGATTTTGCGTTCACAGGTCCCTTTGGCTTTTCACGGCGGCCTTCGCTGTCAGCAGCAGTGGAGGAAGGCAGGCTGTGTGTGGATGTTGAAGGCTTGGAGCTGCAGTGTGAAGCGCCGGCTGTGCTGCTCGGACGAGGTAAACTTTTGTTGTGTCTGGGGGTGGGCAGCGACGGATGCTTTGTGGATGCTCCATTTGGGCGTGGTGGGGCTTGGTCATGTCCAGACTGTCCCACTCTGTCGTTGTTTTTATGTTTACCTTCCAGGTAGCCCTTTTGCTCTAAATACTGCATCTTTTTACGAAGCCACCTGTTTTTCTTCTTTTGTTTTCCTGCCGGAGTTCTCCTCTGGCCAGCGTCATCCGAAGTGCACAAGTTGATCGTTATGTCCGACATGGTGATGGTCGCAGTCCAGCAGGAGTCACAAACAACGTTTCCTCAATGCACTTTCACACAAAACAACTGTGTAGATCTGCTTATTTTGACCTCCTCAACAAGTCTCCACCCTTTGTAATCCACTTTGTATCAGCTGAAACCGGTTTAAATGTATCATGCTGCAAGACAAACACAATGTTATCAAACTTGTTTAGCAGGACTTGAATGTATAACTTCTATGTCACAAGAGTTTAAGAGGGCTACTTCAAGGTTCACTTATTTGTCATTTTACAACACAGGGTTGCACAATGAAATGAAAGTTGTAGCCCCCTTCACACTACAACATATGGACATATTTTTCAAATTAAAATAGAATAAAAATAAACACAATATATAGCTACAGCTCCTTGTAAACATATATTATACCAATACACGTATACACACAAAAGGTGATTCCTCTTACCTACATTTATATTATATTATATTATATATAAACTAATTCATTCAGCTTTATGTGACGTGAAAAATCCTACATTAGCTTCATCTTCCGCTCAACTGTACAAGTGGTTTACAAGCTACCGACACAAGACCAAGTATAAACACGTGACAGCCACAGCTAATATCCAAATTAGCTCGCTAATTTAAAAAAAAAAAAAGCCGTAGCGTTATCAGTACATTCGTTTTTGACATTAGCGGACGTTGACGTTAACCGCCAGCGACTGTTAGCTCGCTACCGCTATCCGAGCTGTACTATGCTAATTTCATGGTAATCGATTAATGGATATGATTGTCTCTTTACGGAAATTTCGACTGAGCGTGTTTGTGAACATAGGTAGGATGATACCGATAGATTCCCTACTAGGACATCTCTGAAAATAACTTTCTGAATGTGAAACCAGACCTGCTGTACACTGTAGTCCACACGCGTCTTCCTGCTCACAACAAACTATCAATATCCGGGTCATGCTGCCTTCGACAACACCCAGAAATCGGGATAAAAAATGACTTATACTATAGTTAACTAGTATTGGACGCATTAACTGTCTCACATGAAATAATTTTGACTTCATTCTGCGGTAAGTATATAAATAACGACTAGTTACGACTATCAACATAAATTACAAAGCTTAGATACTCAAACATTGAGTAATAACCCCACTCGCCGCATCTCAAAGTAACGTTAACTTAACGACGTAAATTATTAACTGTTAGCTGCAACTGAATCAAAACAATGTCCCTAAAGTAGCCACCGAAGACAATTTGGTTACATAGCTTCTTACTTTGTGGGACTTGATTGAATGTAGCTAGACTTTACTTTTACTTTACTTTTACCTTTGGCCTTTATTTTTTGGTAACGTAGGAGCACTGATCTTCACGGGTGGCACCTGAACGCATCGGCGTTCTACCTGTGAAAGTTGCAGTTAGCCAGCTAGCTTGGAGGCTAAACGCAACAAGCATTTGTGAAAGGAGAAGCACTAGGTTTGCGTTATAAAAGTCGGTTTTAAGTATTGTGCTAGTTGAGCTAGTAACGGTCTTCACATTTTAGACACACTTTGTCTCAGCTGGAAAAAGAACTAATTCATGTTAGCATTAGCTCTCCTTCAAGCCCCATGTCAGTTAAGCTAACCTGTCAGCAGAGATGTTTACATCGAGCCTTTCAGCAGAACAGCAGAGAGAGCTGGCGACAAGACTCACCTCTTTCCTGACTCAGTACCGCCACGTATCCGACTCCTACATAATCGTGCGTATCGATGACTGACTGAAGTTTGTTGTGTTTTGAAACTAATGTTATTTTTTAAAAATCACGCTGCCATGGCAACTTCAGTTTCCCTGACAACAAAGTCTTATTGCATCGCATACTTGATTGTGTACATTTGTCTCTAGATTTTGTGTAAGTTTTCGTCACAACCAGCTGATTTCACTGCCCTGTGTTTGAACTCTTGATGAGCTCAATCAGCTACAGCAGAGATGGACTGAAATACAATCACGTATATTCTTGAGAACCTCTGTATGGAAAGGATCCTCCAGCTGTCTGTGTTTGAAGAACTATTGTATTTTATTATAACTGTGACTTTGTTATTGCCCTACAGGAGTTCTTCACTGAAGATCTCTGGCACACATTACCCAACACCTGGCAGCCCGTGCTGCAGGACCTGTCATATCCACAGATTGCAGACCTATTACTGGATGCCACACATGGAGACAGGAGGTACTACTGGATTGTAATCAGGCCCTTTACAAATCCTTACTCAAAGAACAAAAGAGTAGAAACAACAATCCACAACAAAAGTAGGGTAGGAAACATCAACATAAGACAAGAAACTGCTTTACAGGAGTAGTTTGCCTCATATTGAAGTGCTGCTCACCCTCTAATCAGGAAACAATAGTGAAGTTTGTTTGTGTTAAGTCTGGCAGCAAATAAGGAATAATCTTTTAGTCTCAGCCTGCAGTTCAGTTCGTATTGAGTTAGAATAGATTCAATGATGAATGTAGAGATGCTATAAGCATTGGGATGTGGCCCTCTCTAACAGATATTTTTTATTTTTTGATTAGTTTGTAGTTTGGCAGCATGGGCCCCTTGTGGGATTTGTTGACAGTGAGAAAAATATCAAATACTACCAGCCTTATGATCTAAATAATAACCACAGAGATAATTTGTCATTACAGATATCCTTCGGTGTGGCCTCTGTCGCTCCTGGCGTTCAGAGCCACAGCTCACGCTCTGGCGTTTCCCCGAGAGTGCAGGCGGGACCGAGGCAGGGCAGCCGGCTCGGTGAAGCCTGAGGAGTTCCTGGAGAACCAAAGTCAGAGCTCACTGCTGGGACACATATTCAGGAAACACGTCAAACCCAAGAAGCAGCATGAGATCCGCAAGCTGGGCGCGGTACAGGATGGCTTATTTGCTACAGTCACAGATTTTTAAGTTTGAATTTAAGAACATGGAGTCATTTTTCTGTGAACAGTGTTTTTAATCTGTTTCTCTTTTTGAATCCCAGATGGTAAAACAACTTTGTGACCAGACTGACTGCAACCAAGTGGTGGATGTGGGCTCTGGACAGGTATCACTCCAACCCTATTATCATACATAACGGTGATATTGGACAAAACCCTGGATTAAGTTCAATGCTAGTTGCTATCTGCAATATCTGTGCATTGCAACTACGGTGCAAACTGTAGAGAGAGACTATGGTTATGGCAAATAAACTGTGATGAAGTTATAGTTAAAACACTTGCTATACTCTATGCTATATATCTTTAAGATGGCTCACAAATATGGTTTCATTTTTATCTGAAAAGGGCTCTGTAATTTCCTAAAACAGCTGCTCACTTTAGTTTATAGAAAACATCACTCAAACAGGAGGAAATAGTACATTTGTTGCGGACTATTTTCAGCAGCGGATGAATCCACATTTGGTGCTCTAGTGAGTATTTGGGGCAGCAGGACGGTGTGTGTGGGACTGGGTCACAATAAACTACAGTGTGTGTGTGTTCACGGGTCAGTGAGGCTCACTGATGTCTGTGAATGTGAGATACGCTACAGGCCCACCCACCACCTCGACCTCCACAACCTCACTTTGGTTGGCACTGGATGTGAAGTCGTGACTCTGCAGAATATGACTGTAGTTCCTAGGACACTCGGCTGATCATTCACAGGCTGCAGTGTTTATCAACTGTCAGTAAAATGTAAACACGTCTGCACATCACATTAACAGAGTCATGACAGAGTTTTCCACCAATCTGCTCTAAACAGGGTCACCTGACTCGTTTCCTGTGCTTTGGGCTCAGACTGTCTGTGACTGCAATTGAGGCTGATCACACCCTGGTTGCTATGGCGTCCAAGTTTGACGGACAGTTACTGTGGGCCTTAGAGAAGGAAAAGATGAAAAAGGTGGGTGCTTTGCTGAACATATTACACACCAATAGTCCGTAGACAAAAGCTTTTTTCAATAAGACCTCTAGTCTTACCTTTTTATTAACATTTACAGTTTTCACTGCCAGTCTGTGATAGTTCATGAAGCTGATGTAGTCAGTATATTTCTGTAAAGTAACGAGTTTATGCTCATTTTCAAGGGGGTATCAAAAGGGGGTACTGCAGAGTCTGGTGATAAGTGTTCGCGGGTTTGTCAATGCGAGTGGCACCGATCACATACAAGTAGTGTAATACATTGTTAATACAAATATATTGATTATAGCAGGATATCAAACCATCAACACCAAAATCTTTCTTCTTCCTAGAACTGCTCCTATCTGGTTCCAGTGTCACAGTCCTCTCCCCGCCATGTGGCCGGTTGGGTAAACCCCAAGGCATCATGGGAGACCTTCATCAAGCAGCTGAGTACTGCAGATTGTGTCAACGAAGGTCCCCCAACTCCATCTGGACCCAGCAAAAAGAGACTGCGTGGCTGTGAGCATCAGGGATGTTCTCATGTGGTCCAGACTTCGTCGTCTTGTGTTTCCACAGACTCTGAGTTGACATCACGACACCAGTCAAGCAAGAACAAGTCTGAAGAGGAGTCGTGTGCTGAAAACTGCTGCTCATGTGTCCAGCCTGTCTGTCAGGAGGGTGTACGTCCTGAGGAAAACGGCCAGCGAGGCTATCCAGACTTTGTCCTGACCGGCCTCCATGCCTGCGGTGACCTCAGCGCCACCCTCCTCCGCCACTTTGTCAACTGTCCGCATGTACGCGGCATCACCTCGGTGGCGTGTTGCTACATGAAAATCACAACCAAAGAAAATCCCACCCCTCCAGGACTGGTTGAAGGTCCCGCTCCCCCTACACCCGGCCAGGAATCACTTCCCTCAGAGTTTGGCTACCCGATGAGCTCCTGGGTGCGGGGGTTGCCGGGCCATCAGCTGTCCTATAAGGCGCGGGAGGGGTCGTGCCACGCTATTGAGGACTATGTACGGAGGCTTCGGGAGGAAAGCGAGTTACTGAGGACACACTGTTACCGGGCGACCCTGGAGACCTTCATCAGGGATACAAGGCCAGATCTGCGCCGGGCAGGAATCCAGACCATAAAGAAAGCCCACTTATTACCATTTACAGAGTGAGTGAACGCTGAAGCCTCCAGACATTTACACTAGTTTTTAACAGGTCAAACCTCACAACACATTGTACTGAAGCTGTGCTGCCGTAAACATTTGATGTAGGCACTCTTTAACATCAGTACAACAGTCATGTGACATACTTACCAATCTGCTGGTCTGCTGTTGCAAAGGAATGGGAGACATTATGCCCTTTGAGCCACTGGAGGATTTTATACTCTTTTTATACTTTCAGGTAAACAGCTGAGGTAAATAAAGGCCACTGTTTGAGAATGAATGGTAATGTCCTCCCCCGTCTACACCCATGTTCCCTCTCAGGTACGCCCGGCTGGGTCTGGCTCGGGTCGGCCTGCCTCCCGGGTTGCCTCTGGACCCGGAGCGGGTGGAGGCCATGTTGAAGCGGCAGGGCAGGGTGGTGGTGTACTTCAGCCTGGCCCTGCTGCTGGCTCCTGTGGTGGAGACTCTGGTGCTGCTGGACAGGATGATCTACCTGCAGGAGAACGGTGAGCCGCTGGATACTCGGACAATAATATTCTGCTGTTCCAGTCTCTGTACTAAAGCCTCGTCTTTCTGCAGGTGTGGACAGTCAGCTAGTTCCTCTCTTCGACCCAAACATTTCTCCAAGAAACTTTGTGCTGGTGGCTCTGAAGGCTCGTGGAAGTCCCAAGTCAAACCACTTCAGTCACTCTTCAGCGGAAAAAGTCACACTTACTTATGGAGAATGACAAGTGACTCCAGATTAAGTTCTCTTTTAAACAATACAAGGAAACCTAAGTCTTAAGGTTATTTTGCTTTTAGGGATATTAAATAGATTAAATTACATTTTTTGCTGGCCTTTGGACCACCTTTTTAGCAGCAGTACATGTCCTTCCTGCAGTGGAACCCTTCAGATTTTCAGCTTCACTGTGAAACAGGAACATTCTGGAAATCTAAAGCTCTGGCATCTCAAAATGGGACAAAATGGACTCTCAGTTCTGCAACTCAAAGCAATAAACAAAACCGATGCTTTTCAATTTAGTTGCAGAGGCTTGGGAACTTATTTTTTGTGTAACTGTAAAAAAGTGTTTTTCAACTGATGGAGGCAAAGCTGCTGTGTGTAGACTTCATTCAAAACACAGCTGGACTGATGAAGAGCAAAGATTATTTTCTTGTGTCAACATGATTAAAGTTCTGTTATTTTATTTATTTACTTTAAACTCATAATTTTGGTTTTATGGCACATGTGCTTTATTGTTCTGTCTCTGTTTTCATCAGCCTTGTTTCCAGCAGCAGCAGCAGCAGCAGCTCTTCTCGTAAAGGAGTACTTTGATATTATGGGAAATATACGTATTCCCTTTGTTGCCGAGAGTTAGACGAGCAGATAGATACCACTCTCATGTCTGCCAGGAAGTTAGTCAAGAAATAGTCTGGTTGTCTAAAGCAAAGGAGGCAGCTCCACTGCTGCACGGACCAGGGGTTTCTTTGATAACCACGTTTTAATAACACTTTATAATACTACTACGACTTACCAGTTGCTACTGGAACGTCAATGTAGGTACAGTGGAAGAAAACAAGGGAGTAACAATTCTGAATTTCAGAGGAAAGTGAAAAGGTATTTTTGTAAATAGTGGGTACTGGACTGGAGAAACTGGTATTCGACTCCAGACTCAAAGCATTGACTTTCAGCGGTCTTTGAAAAGGGAGACAAGAATCTGCCATCTTCTCTTGCACTGCTGTCTTTTTAGTTCAGCCTACGTAAGACAACGTGTAATACTGGAACCCACGTTTGTTTACAGAAATCAAAGCTCCAGAGAACTGGAGACGCAGTTGTTTTTGAAAATCACAACATGTTAACACTTTATTTTCTCGATCCTAGTAGTGTTGAAATACTTTCCATCCAGAAGTCAGGTTTATTGTGCCAGCTTTTATGCAACAAACCCCCCCAGGTTACACAGAAAGCACACAATCACAACCAGATGTTGAGCGTCTTACCAAGCTCTTGATCCCTTGGATTGAATTTCTCTGAATAGGGCTGCTGTTCTGGGACCAGTTTGGCTCTCATTTTGTGTTGAGCATCCTATTGACATGTGACCTTACCAGTGGTCCTAAATCAGCGCCTTGTTTGTAGAAACTCCATTTGTGGACTCCTACTCCACCTCCTAAGCAAAGCAGCAGCGGCACACTGGTCTCAAATCTCCAAAAGCTTTGTTTAACAGCACAGGACAGTTTTTGAGATTACTTAAAGCCATGAAGAATTTGGTCTTGCTGGTTTTGGGATTGCTGCTGTCTCCTCAGCAGGCACAGAGCAGGACAAGCTGCAAACCAGTAACATCCAGCTTTTGTCGAAGTGTGGGTTACACCACTACCCTCCATCCAAGTGGAGTTTCAGGCTTCAACCTGCAGCAGATTGGTCAGATTGTGGAGACTGCTTGTTCGCCCAACGTCGCCACACTCATGTGTCGTGTTGTTGTGCCTGAATGCGGCTCGGAGGACAACAGCCGCATGAAGCCATGCCGAGCTCTCTGTGAGAAGGTCAAGACAGACTGCGCGTCTGCCCTCAGAGCCAAGCACTTGTTCTGGCCAATGAGGATACGATGTGAAGATTTACCACAGTCTAACTGTGTACAGGTTAGTGGGTTATATTTGTGACATAGAAAGGAATCAGTGGCTTGTACAGACTCTTTAAAGAATTAGAAAGAATGGGAAACACACTTTTTAACTGTCTTGCCGGGATTCAAATGAGAAGATGGACGCCACTCTCATTTCTGTATGTTAAATAGCAAGAAGAAGCAAGGAGATGCTTAGCTTAGCTTAGCATAAAGACTGGAAACAAGGGGAAACAGTTAGCTTGGCAAGGCACCAAAATCCAGCACCTCTAAAGCTCTCTAATTAGCGTTGTTATATTTTGTTTGTTTAATCCACAAAACTACAACTGAGCCAGGGCAGCTGTTTCCAGTTTTTATGCTAAGCTAATCATCGTCTGGTTGTCACTTCCTATTTAATGGATAGGTATGAGAGTAGTATCAATCTACTCATCCAACTTTCTGCAAGAAAGTATTACTTAAAACGCCAAACTACTTCTTTAAAGGGCAGGGGTGAACATTTAAAAATGCAGTGTTAGGGGTTACAGTTTGGGTTCAGTTTTGTTGGAAAGTCACGCCACAGAGGCATCTGAAGTGGTCATATGGACACCTGGGCTAACCACAGGTCAACCAGAGACCAGTGTCCCATTAGGGACAAGGAATCCTGGTTGAAGTTTTTTTGGCACTAATCAAAGAAAGGGAAAAGGACAGGGACGTTGATGAAAACTACAGGAGCAAAAATGTTGTTTCTTCTCTGATTTATGTTTCAGTCCATCCAGGGTCAAGACAACCCTGTTACTCCAACACCCCCCCCTGCAGCATGTCAGACTATCACTGTCCCTCTCTGCAGAGACCTGTCTTACAGTGAGACTGTCCTGCCCAACATTCTAGGCCACAAAACTCAGGACCAGGCAGGCATGGAAGTGCATCAGTTTTTCCAGCTTGTAAAAGTGGAGTGCTCCCCTCATCTGAAGTCTTTCTTGTGCTCCGTCTACACTCCTGAGTGTGTGTCAGGAAAACCTCGACCTCCCTGCAGGACGCTGTGTGAGCAGGCACGGTCCGGCTGTGAGTCGCTGATGAACAAGTTTAACTTCCAGTGGCCCGAAGCCCTCAGGTGTGAAGCTTTTACCACCGAGTCCTGTGAACATGTAAGTCTGCACTTTTTGACTCTAACAGGATTCTGATGTCTTATGAGCCACTAAGTATAGAGTTTTTAACAGTGATACCTATGTTTGTAGAGCACTTTTCCAAAAATAAGTCATATAGTGTCTTGAACAAGGCAACAATTCAAAAACCACGAATAGCGAAAAGCAGATAGTCACACCAGCGAACACATTCAACCAATATACTCCATCAGAGCTCCTGTCTTACCTTAACAACCCCACCAGCGTCACGACTATTTCCACAACTTCCACTAATCTGAAACCCACCATCAGACATTCACGTCTTCCTCCAGCTGTGCGGAGGTGAGAAAGTCAGCACAGTTTGAACTTTGAACTCTGTAGCTCTCGTTTGTCGTTCTTTACTCAACTATTTCTGTCACTTTTCAGGTGAACAACTGAGTGCAACACTATGAATGTCCTCCCGTTGAGACTGTCTGAAAACTGTGCACCGTTATTCCCATATTTAAACAACATCACCCCCCCCCCCTTTCTGTGATGGCTGGCTTTTTATGACGTCACTTTTTTATCAGGCACTTTGGCACCACGAGCAAAAGAGGCAGGTGCATGTGTGCTAGAAGAAAACTACAGGAGCAAAAATATCGTTTATTCAGAATTCACTGATTGATGTTTCTGTTCTTCCAGGATCAAGACGTCCGTTTTATTCAGACATCCTCTGCAGCATGTCAGACCATCACCGTCCCCCTCTGCAAAAACCTGCCTTACACCGAGACTGTCCTGCCCAACATGCTAGGCCACGAAACTCAGGACCATGCGGGCCTGCAAGTAGAAATGTTTGCACTGTTTGTACAAGTGGAGTGCTCCCCTCATCTGAAGTCTTTCTTGTGCTCCGTCTACACTCCTGAGTGTGTGTCAGGAAAACCTCGACCTCCCTGCAGGACGCTGTGTGAGCAGGCACGGTCCGGCTGTGAGTCGCTGATGAACAGGGTCGGCCTCCAGTGGCCCGAGGCCCTCAGGTGTGAAACATTCACCACCGACTCCTGTGAACATGTAAGTCTGCACTTTTTGAAGCCAACATGAAGGTGAACAGGTGTTTACAAGGATGTTCGTGTCTTAGAAGCCGCCAGGTGTAGAGATTTTAATAGTAATACCTATATTTGTAGGGCAAACAACGAACACATTAAGACCAAATGTCATTGAAAGGTCCATGAGCCAGGCTTAAGACAATGGTTTTACTGTTTTAGCTCCAACTCTGTGGAACAAACTCCCCCTAAGTGTCAGATCAGCTGATCCAGCGCCATATTTTTAAATTACACACAAATAAACACACACAACTTATGGCCTTTTTAGAATTCAGACTTTCATGCTGTTATTTTTATATTTTGTTGTATTTCTTCATTCCCTGAAATCGTTTTTTACTGTATCTTCTGTGCCCCTGTGCAGCACCTTGTAAGGTTTTGAAAGGTGCTATGGAAGTAAAGATCCTTACTTACTTACTAACGTTTATGCCCCCTAATGGCAGCCTACAGTGAAGTGATAAAACAAACAGTGATGGGAATTACGGCTCCGTTCCTCTCAGAGAGCCGGTCAAAAGAACATAATCACCAGGATAATGATATGGTGAGATTTGGATCAGGTTCAAACTTAGACGGCCAACTATTATAATTTCACAATCAGTCGAATTGCCTCAGGTCAATGATCTGCGCGGTAAACAAGGTGGCATCATATCCCTCTGCTACGTCAGTGAATTTACTACTTTGAATTCACCCTAAGTATGACACGTGGAAATAAAGTTGCCTTGCCTTGAATGCAATTCACGCAACACTGTGACTGGCTGATTCTCACTGTTCACGAAAAGGGGGGGTGGATTTAGGGCAGCCAGTCAAATTTGGGCACAGCGATAAAAAGAACGGCTCTCACCAAGTACGACTCGGGTCCCTTCGTTGGTACCAAAGAGCCGCTGAAAAGAATCGGTTCGTTCTCCCTGCAGAGCTTTACACAGAGGACACAATCTATCGACCGTTGGGTTGACGTGGCTGTCTGTTGTAAACTGCTACGACCCTAGATTTTGTTTCTGAGCCCATGACTTGGTCCGGTGTTGCCACAGTGGCCTGGCCAAAGGGAATTAGACTTTGAGTGACAGTGTGCCCTTGTGTCTTGTTCCAGTATGGGGTGAGCAGCACCGGGAGGATCTGTGAGCCGATCACCATACCGGTGTGCCAGGGCCTGTTCTACAATCAGACGGTCTCTCCGAATCTTCTGGGACACACAAGTCAAAGGGAGGCGGTAGCGAAGATGTCCTTTTTCAACTCGATCGTGCAAACTGTGTGCTCCGTGGACATACGCCTCTTCGTGTGCGCGGTGTACGCCCCCCAGTGTGTGGCGGGGGAAGTGCAGCGGCCCTGCAGGTCGTTCTGTGAGAGAGCCAAACGGGGCTGTGAGGATCTGATGACCAGTTTTGGCGTTTCCTGGCCAAATGAGCTGCAGTGTGACTCTTTCCCAGAGGAAATGTGCATATCAGTAAGTAATGGACACCGTCTTGATGACAGAGTTCAGTTTGGTGATGAATCAGGATTCCTCTCTGCTTCTCTATCTTTACATGACTTCTTCCTTTTCCTTTTCTTTCACAGGAAGACAGCAGGCCTGAGGTATTTCAGATAAGTGTTACTCTATACTAAAAAGTTTTGTAATTTGTTCAAACAAACACAATCGGCCGTGTGGGAAGCCAGTGAGGGATCAGGTCCTCATTGCTGCTCTAGTGACTCCTACTGGTTGGTGAATGCCCCTGCATGGAGGATGTTGATCAGAGAGGGTTTCTTGCTTTCTGCACATAAACCTCACTTAGTGAATTAAAACAAAATGAGAAATCAAAGGTACCATCTACTCCCGGTTGCTAGAGACAAGAGCCACAGTGCATGTTGGAGAGTAAATGGAGTAAATTCAAATAATAACAAATTACCTTGAGGAGGCACATGAGGACGCACAAGCACGTGCAAATATTCCTGGCTTTCACACTATTTCACTGATCGACAGGTGACAATAACACAAAGCAGGAAACGCTGCAATGTGCCAGCAAAGGCAGTGAAGAAGAAGACTGCCAGGATGTAAAGCAAAGCAGGTTTAAAGCTGTTGAGAACAATATGCTTCACAAATGTTTAGTGAGGAAGGAAAGGCGTTCAGCATGTTTGTTAGACCTCACGGGTACACACTGAGGAACACCAAACGTTGGCAGAAACTTGGTTTGTTTACAAGAAAACTCCACAGGGAACTTTTAAATGGCAAAAGAAAACTTATGGGATCGATCGGGTCATTTGATTGGGTTGACTGTTGAGCTGCTTGAACGATACAAACAAAACAGGGACCCCCCCCCCCCATAAAAACATCCTTGTGGTCAAAAACACTACATGGCCCCTTTAACTGACTCTAAAGACTCTACCAGCAGTTTCTAAGCTATGTGTCAACAAACAACAAATCCCTGCTAATATTTTAGGTATTTTATTGTACTTGTACTGTGTTATGAAGCTAGACTCATCGAGTTACTGCATGTTGTGTGAAGCAGGAACTTCAGATCTCTGTTAATCTGACTTGACTTGTTTCCGACAGATGCTGAGTGCTGAAGGTGTTCTTGCTAAGCTGAACGCCGGTGGCTACTCTGTTCGTGGAAAATGTCAGTTTATTTTCATACTATCTGGTCATCGGAATGAGACGTGTTTACACTGTAAGAAATACAGAAATGTATACTGTTGTATTTATTCTCCCCCAATTTAGCCCTGAGTCTCAAGACAGCCCGCCTGCTGTTGACTCTCATGGATGTATCCTTTGCTGACTCACACTGTTAATCTGCTCTGTGTTTAGAGCTATATCACGCACTATCATTCCCAGGATCCACGACTCAGTCCGTCAGCTTGACACTGACATTCAAACCTACGTCACTGCAGCGTCTCAACGGGCTGTTGATGCACCGGATGCAGTATTTGATCTTTGATTCTTCACTTGTCTGTAACAGGAGCCATCATGCAGTGAGGTGCACATGTTTTCAATTCATTTAGGCTCTTTAACCAGCACTTACAGGCAGACAAGACTGGAGACCTGGATGTGGTGGAGGTCTTCAAACTGGAGCACTATGTGGCTGTTATCAGGAGGGAGTATGTGGAGAGCTACGAGAGCAGGAACCCACCCTCCGTCACTCAAGTCCAAATGAAAAAGGCTCTGTCTGTCCACGGTAGGTCATTATATCTTATCTAGAATCTGAACTGAGCGGGAAGTCAGTCAAGCTAGTTTTATCTGGGGATTGCTTTTCGTCCATGATTGTCTCCATCATGCAGAATTCAGCGTAGATGATGAAACCTTCAGAGTCCTGTGGCACGAATATCGCTCCAAAGGTGGGATCAACTACGACGAGTTTGTGGCAGTTCTGACAAAACTTCAGATCCTCAGAGGTAATTGCAAGCAGATGTAGTCCACACTACATACTATCAGTGGTGGAAAGTAACCAAGTACATTTACTCAAGTACTTAACGAAATGAACACATTACAATAATATATAACATAGGTTATTCTCAAATGGGATATTCAGCAAATTGAGTACTTTTACTTTTGGTACTTTAAATATATTTTGATGCTAATAATTTTGGACTTTTACTTGAAACAGAGTATTTGCTACTTTTACTTAAGTAGGATCTGAGTACTTCTTCCACCTCTACATACTATTTCGAGTATATAGTGATAACATGATGAATTCATTCTGCAGACTTCATCAAGATGAACATAGAAAACAGGAGACTCCTCCTGTTCATTTATTGTTGTTGGTACAAATGTAATTAATTCAGAATTATGTGACTTTTTAAATCGTATCTAAATACTAAAAACTCGATCATACAGTGCGGCCATTAAAGTACCACTGATATTTCATTATACAAGGCGTGTACTTACCAGTCAAACAGCCTGTCGGAGGCTGTTATCTTAAAATTAGAAAAGGTCATGATATCTTACCTTCTTACAATCAATTCATTGAGTATATATGAGTAGTATATATATGTATAGAGTATATATGAGTATATTCTCTGTCCAGCTGTTCATTGGCTTATGTTGGACAGCTGTTGTCATCAACAAAACATTGATGTCATGATTTGAGTTTTGTAGATGATCTGAGCTCCTCTTAGATAGAACATTTCCATAATAAAGATTAGAATAAAGTAAATAAATACATTTCATTATTATTAAAAGTATTAAAGTGACGACATACTCGCTGGTTTAGGAATTGTAATATACAGCAGATTCTGCACATATGCCGACGTTTAAAAGTACAATGTGGGTAAAGTTCAGGGTAGTTCAGGTTTTAAATGTTTGCTTCCTGTCTCAGATCGTTTCCAGGTCCACATGCTGAGGTTGCCGTGTGACTGCGAAGTCGCCAGCTTCTCCTTCAAGCAGGTGAGTTTAAATGTTTTGATTGATAGTCAAAGCAATGGTACTAAATGCTGTTTATTTACCTGTATGTGAACCTACAGGATAAAGAAGTACACAATAGTATTATTAACTATTGAAAAGAAATACATGTAGAGATATTATAGAAATAATAAATTCAAAATATACAATATAAAGAAATGACAGATGGACAACAGAAAGGATTATTTTAGGTCATCACGTTATTTAGGCAGAAACAACCCACAACTGTCTGAATTAGCTGATAATGTACAATATAATCTAAATATATAAATATGACTCTCTGTAATGAATTTAGTTACTTGGACTGGAAGAGACGAAGGGAACTGAATAATGCTTTAAACATTTTAACCAGTGATGAGGACACAAAGCTTTCTGAGGCGATTGTGCTGAAAAGGTTTCAGCGTTTCAAAGCGTTTGAAAGTTAAAATGGCGACATCTGCTGGTCAGCTCGAGGTATTGTTTTTACACAAAGATCAGATGCGTCAGTGAGTAAAGCCACCCTGCTGCCACCTTTGATATTTTGTTTAATAAGGGTCATCTCTTTATTGTGTAGAGCTGCACGCTCATTGTGTTCTTACTTTTCTCTTTTCAGTTCTTGAAATCAGCCATAATCTGAGGATCAAACCGGAGCTGAGCTGAATCGTTCCGAGGAGGCCTGTTGTCTGTTTTTAGAAATTAGTAGCGTAGGTGTTTAGTAGCACAGAGAATATGTATGGTTATGAATCATGAATCATTTTCTTTCACAAAGCTTCATTCTTCAACAGAAACATTCAAACAGTTAAATGAAAGTACAGAAACAAGGAAAAGGTCCATGAAACGTGTGATTTTTTTCAATGTATGATTAAAACTAATAAAATGATTAAAAAAAGTATCTATCTACGACTACCTGAGCATACAGTAAATAGGCAACAAATATCACCTGTATGCTCTATCAAACAATCCACAGGTGCCCAGTGGATTATGGGAGATTGAGGATTGGGGGTATGATGACAGCATGAGGTGATATTTGGCATCTTGATGACATTTCTTGAAGGTTTAAACCCGCCTCCCCTTCACTAAGATGTTTCAGGACCAAACAAAACACACTTTACTGTAAATAACTTCACGTATGTGATGGTGGGAGTGGTGGCTGTCGTGGTCTTCACTGTTTTCTTATCTCAAAAACATTCACAGCAATGAAAGTTACAAGTGGTGAGAACCACAGACGTGCACAGATTATAATTATAGTTTTTTCAAATTCAAACATCAGGAAAACACGTTGAACGTTTTTCAATACGTTTCCAAAACGGTTTCTTCCAGCGCAATACATGCACACACTTCCACACATGCCGAGCGCTACGTTATCCGGCTCACCCTAATGGTTAATAATCCATCAATCAAGAATCAGAAATCAGAAATCAGAATCAGAATTACTTTATTGACCCCCGGGGGGAAATTGCAAAGTACTGGTGCTCCAATTCAAGAATAGAAAGAAGAAAAAATTTAGAACTAAAAGTATGTGTATGTATAAAGTGCCCAATGTTAATCCTGAAGGCAGACCGGCTCAGTGAATGTGGTGTAGAAGGTGTGGAGGTGGGTCAGCTTATCAGAGGAGATTCTGTAGAAGGACAGAGTGCCTGCAGACCAGTCCAGGTACACTCCCACTCTTCTGTTACCGTGCAAGGCAGAGTAACCATAGTCAGAGCAGCTCAGACTCCAGGACTGATCATTCCTTCCAATTCCTCTGTAAGTCACTGCTATATAAACCTGTCCTTCCCACTCGACCTCCCAGTAACAGCAACCAGTCAAACCATCAGTGCACAGCAGCTGTTTCCAGTAGTCAAGTCTCTCTGGATGATCTGGATATGGCTGCGTCCCTCTCCTTTGTGTTGTGGTCCGACAGTATGAGTTTTCTGTTTGCTGTGTTTGGGTCCAGTGTGAGTTCACGGGCGTCTGATGGAGAGAACAAGACAAAAGACAGCAGCAGTTCTTATCTGACAAATGATCAAGTTTTTAATGTTTATTTATATACTAAGTTTCCTACTAAGTAGGAATGGCAGTTTATGGGGATTGCTCTGGAACAGACACCATAGGGACGCAAGCTCAAAAGAGAATGGAGGAATCCATCAGTGAAATCACCTCATTTACCTCAGCAGGTGATTTCACTGATGACACGGAGGGAACGAAAACCTGCAGACTGCTGGCCACCCCTGGCTTAAACATTTTGTCATTCAAAATCAATTGAATCAGAATCAGAAATACTTTATTGATCCCCTGGGGGAAATTACACCAAAGGGCTGCATGCACAGTCTTCTCATTATTAAAACAAACAAACAAACAAACTTACACTTCCTCAGACCAGGTTTTATTGACTGTGATCCACTTTGGTCCATCCTGGTGCAAAAACAAAGTCAGATCAGCACTTAATAGGTTTAATGAAAACTGTTAACAGTGTCTGTGGAACATCCAGGGCACAAGACACTGTCTCGAGACGCACTGTTGACATTTTTATGTGTCATTAAAACTGTGATCACCACAAAAACAAAATGAACATATTTAAGTTGAGACAAATATCTCAAAACCAAAAGCTTTCTGCAAGGCTCGATGTCCCTAGATGTGGGGAAATGTTTCGTTGTCAAACTCAAACTCAACCTACACCCTTGCATGTCCATACCTGAGAGTGTCCAATCTCCAGCTTGGATCTTCCAGTCCAGCAGACAGCAGCTTCACTCCTGAGTCTCCGAGATGATTGCAGCTCAGGTCCAGCTCTCTCAGATGGGAGGGGTTGGATCTCAGAGCAGAGGCCAGAGAAGCACAGCCTTTCTTTGTGATCAGACAGCCTGACAGCCTACACACACACACACACACACACACACACTGGGATTAGCTGGGATTTAACCATTTTAATGCCAGGGCTCACCTGTGCAAATGTTCCACCAAAACAAGTTCCCCTCAGACACTATTTTGCAAGGACACCGTCGCTGCATCCTGGGCTCATCGCCACCCAAGACGATTGTGATTCACCGTGTGTTCGCCACACACCTGCATTGAAAGCTGCATCCACAAGCTACACCTGGCGAAAAGCTTCGCCTGCCTAAACGCTCTTCACAGGCTACTGAGAGCTCTGATGACCGCAGAGCTCCGAACAGCCAGCTAACCTACATGATGGGCCGCACAGTCATCATGCCGTCATCCTACACCGCACAAAAGTTGCCGTACAATCAGGCATTTTATCTATTAGGTTTTACGATCCTCTCCTAAGCATGAATTTAAATGGTCATCTGTTGAACAAATCGATGAATCCTGACCTGAGAACCTCCAGTGTGCAGTGTGGACTCTCCAGTCCAGCGCAGAGCAGCTTCACTCCCGAATCCTGCAGGTCGTTGTTACTCAGGTCCAGCTCTCTCAGACTGGAGGACTGGGAGCTGAGAACTGAGGACAGAACTTCACAGCTTTTCTCTGACAGATTACAGCGACTCAGCCTGAAGAAGAATCAGCAACAAAAAAGAAACTCAGATTTTTTTTTTTTTTTCAAAATTTAACACATTCAATTTATGTTCTTATTGTTTAACCTACAGAGCTTTAGTGGAGGCTTTGACCACTGGCAGCAGCCTCAGAAGAACCTCATCTGAAGCAGAGTACTTCTTCAGATTAAACACATCCAGATCTTTTCCACATGACAGTAAGATGAAGGCCAGTGTCGACCACTGACCAGGAGAGAGTTCACCTGTGGACAGACTTTCTGAACTCAGGTGTTGTTGGATCTCTTCCACTAGAGAAGAGTCATTCAGTTCATTCAGACAGTGGAACAGATTGATGCTTCTCTCTGGAGACAGATCCTCACTGATCTTCTTCTTGATGTACTGGGCTGTTCCCCGATTGGTCTGTGAGCTGCGTCCGCTCTGTGTCACCAGGCCTAAGAGTGTCTGATTGGTTGGCAGCGAAAGACCCACGAGGAAGCGGAGGAACAAATCCAGGTGTCCGTTTGGACTCTGTAAGGCCTTGTCTACTGCACTCTGGTAAAGGACTTCAGGTGTGGGTCTGAACAATTTAGACCAAAAGGAGGTTGGTTGTTCTTCTGCCATCAGATTGACACCAGAGTTATAGAAAGTCAGATGGACATGAAGAGCAGCCAGAAACTCCTGAACGCTCAGATGGATGAAGCTGAACACCTGGTCCAGGTACAGTCCTCTCTCCTCTTTAAAGATCTGTGTGAACACTCCTGAGTACACTGAGGCTGCTCTGATATCGATGCCACACTCTGTCAGGTCGGATTCATAGAAGATCAGGTTGTCTTTCTGCAGCTGCTCAAAAGCCAGTTTTCCCAGAGACACAATCATCTTCCTGGTCTCTGGACTCCAGTGTGGATCTGTCTCAGCTCCTCCATCATACTTGATGTTCTTCAGTTTGGACTGAACCACCAGGAAGTGGATGTACATCTCAGTCAGGGTCTTGGGCAGCTGTCCTCCCTCTCTGGTCTTCAACACGTCCTCCAGAACTGTAGCAGTGATCCAGCAGAAGACCGGGATGTGGCACATGATGTGGAGGCTTCGTGATGTCTTGATGTGGGAGATGATCCTGCTGGCCTGCTCCTCGTCTCTGAACCTCTTCCTGAAGTACTCCTCCTTCTGTGGGTCAGTGAACCCTCTGACCTCTGTCACCATGTCAACACACTCAGGAGGGATCTGATTGGCCGCTGCAGGTCTTGTGGTTATCCAGAGGCGAGCAGAGGGAAGCAGGTTCCCCCTGATGAGGTTCGTCAGCAGCACATCCACTGAGGCGGACTCTGTAACATCAGTCAGGACCTCATTGTTGTGGAAGTCCAGAGGAAGTCGACACTCATCCAGACCTTCAAAGATGAACAAAACCTGGAACTCTTCAAACCTGCAGATTCCTGCTTCTTTGGTTTCAGTAAAGAAGTGATGAACAAGTTCCACCAAACTGAACTTCTTCTCTTTCAGCAC